>NC_091979.1:231141223-231443098 GCF_044704955.1 Pristiophorus japonicus | reverse complement strand
CACAGACCCACTCACACAGACACACACACACTCACACACAAACTCACATCCACACATGCATGCACACACTCACACACAGATACACACACTCCCACACACACTCACAAACATACACACACACTCACATATACACACACACTCACACACTCACATACACACTCACACAGTCACGCACATACATGCACTCACACACTCTCTCTCACACACACACATACACAAGCATCCACACACACTCACACACACACAAGCACTCACACACGCACTCACACAGTCCCGCAAACACTCACACACTCTCTCTCATACACACACACACTCACACACTCACACACTCACATACACACTCACACAGTCACGCACATACATGCACTCACACACACACACTCTCTCTCACACACACACAAACATTCACACACACACAGAAACAATCACATACACACACTCACACACACGCACATACATAGACACACACTCACATGCACACTCACACACAGACTCACAGACTCACACACACACAGACTCGCACACACACACACACACAAACATACACACACTCACACACACGCACATACATAGACACACACTCACATGCACACTCACACACAGACTCACAGACTCATACACACACACACTCACACACACACACACTCACACATACACTCGCACAGTCACGCACACACGCACTCACACACACACACTCACACTCACACTCACACAGTCACACACACACACTCAAACACGCACACGCACACACACACTCACACACACATAGATACACTCACACACATTCACACAAATACACACACTCATACACTCTCGCCCACTCACATACACACTCTCACACACACACACGCACACACTCACACACAGACACACACTCCCACACACACTCACACACATACTCACACACTCAAACATACACACTAACACAATCACACACACATACACACTCAGACACACACTCTCACACACACACATACTCAGACACACACACATTCATACACACACGGTCATGCACTCACACATACACTCACACACACACACACACACACACTCTCTCACACACACACACTCACACAGTCACACACACATACAAGCACACTCTCACACACACACACACACACACTCACTCACACAGACAGACACACTCTCACACACAATCTCACACACACACACACACACGCATACACTCACACACAGATACACACACACCCACACACATACACACACTCACACACACACACACACTCGCACACACACACATACAAACACACACACACTCACACACACACACACATACGCACACAGTCACACACACACGCGCACACACACACATGCACACACAAACTCACACACACACGCACACACTCACACACAGATACCTACACTCCCACACACACGCACACACATACACACACACTCACACATACACACACACTCACACACACATACACACACATACACACACACACTCGCACACACACATACAAACACACACACACACTCACACACACACACACAGTCACACACACACGCACACACGCTCTCACATGCACACATATTCACTCACACATGCACTTACACACTCGCACACTTACACACACACCCACTCACACAGACACACAAACACACAAACTCACACACACACGCACACTCTCACACACAGATACCCACATGCACACACATACACACACACTCACGCATCCACACACACTCACACACACACACGCATACACACACACACACACACACACACACAAACACACACTCATACACTCACACAGTTACACACACACACACACACTCACACGCACACTCTCTCTCGCACACACACACACACACACTCACACACACACACACACACACACTCACATATACACACTCATACAGTCACACTCACACATGCACACTCTCGCTCTCACACACACACACATGCACACACACATACTCTCTCTCGCACACACACACTCACAGTCACACACACACACACTCACACACACACACTCTCTCTCTCACACAAACAAACACACACTCACACAGTTACGCACACACACATACTTAGACACACACACTCTCTCTCGCACACACACACTCACACACACACACTCACACAATCACATACCCACACTCGCACACACACACACCCATACACACACACTCACACACACAAACACTCACACACCGACTCACACAGTCACACACGCACACTCACACACACACACTCAAACACGCACACTCGCACACTCACACTCACAGATACACTCATACACATTCACACAAATACACACACTCACACACACACACTCTCGCACACTCACACACACACACACATACACACACACGCACACACACACACACAAACACAAACATACTGACGCACACTCACACACTCACACAGTTACGTGCACACACACACTCACACACACATTCTCTCTCTTACACACTCATACACACCCGCCCACACTCACACACTCACACACTCACTCACTTACACACTCACACACACACCACACACACTCACACAAACACACACTCACACACTCTCGTGCACTCACTTGCATACTCTCACAGACACTCACGCACACAAACTCCTACACATACTCACACACTCACACATACATACTCACACAATCACAAACACATACACACTCACACACTCTCACACACACTCACACACACTCACACACAGATACCTACACTCCCACACACACGCACACACATACACACACACTCACACATACACACACACTCACACACACATACACACACATACACACACACACACTCGCACACACACATACAAACACACACACACACTCACACACACACAGTCACACACACACGCACACACACACATGCACACACGCTCTCACATGCACACATATTCACTCACACATGCACTTACACACTCGCACACTCACACACACACCCACTCACACAGACACACAAACACACAAACTCACACACACACGCACACTCTCACACACAGATACCCACATGCACACACATACACACACACTCACGCATCCACACACACTCACACACACACACACGCATACGCACACACACACACACACAAACACACACTCATACACTCACACAGTTACACACACACACACACACTCACACGCACACTCTCTCTCGCACACACACACTCACACACACACACACACACACTCACATATACACACTCATACAGTCACACTCACACACGCACACTCTCGCTCTCACACACACACATGCACACACACCTACTCTCTCTCGCACACACACACACACACACACTCACAGTCACACAAACACACACTCACACACACACACACTCTCGCTCTCACACAAACAAACAAACACACACTCACACAGTTACGCACACACACATACTTAGACACACACACTCTCTCTCGCACACTTACACTCACACACACACTCACACAATCACATACCCACACTCACACACACACACACCCATACACACACACTCACACACACAAACACTCACACACCGACTCACACAGTCACACACGCACACTCACACACACACACTCAAACACGCACACACGCACACTCACACTCACAGATACACTCATACACATTCACACAAATACACACACTCACACACACACACTCTCGCACACTCACACACATACTCACATACACACACACGCACACACACACACAAACACAAACATACTGACACACACTCACACACTCACACAGTTACGCGCACACACACACTCACACACACATTCTCTCTCTTACACACTCATACACACCCGCCCACACACACACACTCACACACTCACTCACTTACACACTCACACACACACACACACTCACACAAACACACACTCACACACTCTCGTGCACTCACTTGCATACTCTCACAGACACTCACGCACACAAACTCCTACACATACTCACACACTCACACATACATACTCACACAATCACAAACACATACACACTCACACATTCTCACACACACTCACACACACACACACACGCTCATGCACTCACACACATGCTCACACACACTCACACAGTCACACACACACAGTCACACACACACACACACGCACACACCCACTCACACACACACACAGACAGACTCAAGCACACTCACACACACATATATACACACTCACACACTCACACACACACAGACAGACTCATGCACACTCACACAGATACACATACTCACACACACACTCACACACACACATTCAAACATGTGCACATGCACACTCACATACACATAGATACACTCACACACATTCATACAAATACACACATTCACATACACACGCACACACTCACACATAGATACACACACTCCCATACACACTCACACATACACACACATGCACACACACACACAAACACACTCACACACACTCACACTGTTACGCACACACACACTCACACACACACTCACACACACATTCTCTCTCTCACACACTCACACACACACCCACACACACACTCACACACTCATTCACTTACACACACACACACACACACACTCACACACTCTCGCGCACTCACTTGCACACTCTCACAGACACTCACACACACACACTCCCACACATACTCACACACTCACACATACATACTCACACAATCACAAACACATACACACTCACACACTCTCACACACACACACTCAGACACACACGCTCACACACTTCTCACAGACACTCACGCACACACACTCCCACACATACTCACACACTCACACATACATACTCACACAATCACAAACACATGCACACTCACACACTCTCACACACACTCAGACACACACACACACAGTCACACATATACACACACAGTCACACACACTGACACAGTCACACACACACTCACACACACACACTCACACACACACGCTCACGAACTCACACACACACTCAAACACATACACCCACATACTCACACAGCTACACACACTTACACTCACAATCACACACACAGAATCAAACACACACTCACACACATACTCACTCACACACACACACACACACACACTCACGCACTCATACACACTCTCACATACACTCACACACATACTCACACACAGATACACACACTCCCACACACACTCACACACTCACATACATACTCTCACACTCACATGTACGCACTCAAACAATCACGCACACATACACAGTCACACACACGCACTCACACACACAAACACACACTTACAAACTCACACAGTCACACACAGTCACACACACACACACACTCACATACACACATGCACTCACACACAGATACGCACACTGCTACACACACTCACATACTCACACATATACACATACACTCATACACACACCCTTACACACACTCACACAGACACTCTGACACAAACACATTCAGAAACACTCACACTCACTCACACAGTCGCACTCTCTCTCACACACACACACTCACATACACTCACCCACAGATACACACACTCCCACATGTACTCACACACATACACACACACTCACACACACACTCACATACTCACAAACATACACACAATCACACAGACACACACACACACATTCACACACACACTCACACACACACGCTCACAAACTCTCACACACACACTCACGCACATACACTCACACATTCACACAGATACACACACTCACTCACACACTCACACACACAGACACATACACACACACACTCACACACATACACACACACTCACACACACTCACACACAGACTCGCACAGTCACACACACCCGCTCACACACACACACTCAAACACACACACACACACTCACAAACACATAGATACACTCACACACATTCACTCAAATACACACAGACTCGCACACACTCACACACACACAGACTCACACAGACACATAAACACACACTCACACACACACAGACACACTCACACAGACACACTCTCTCTCACATACACACACACACACTCACACACAGATACACACACACTCTCACACAGATACACACACTTACACACATGCTCACACACACACACATACACACACACTCACACACACACACACTCACACACTCATACACACACTCACACACTCACATACACACACATGCACCCATTCACACACAGATACACACACTCACACAGACACATAAACACACACTCACACACGCACACACACACTCATACACACACTCACACACTCACATACACACACATGCACCCATTCACACACAGATACACACACTCCCACGCACACTCACGCACATACACAGACATACTCACACACACACTTTCTCTCACACACACACACACACTCACACACAGACTCGCACAGTCACACACACACTCACACAGTCACACATACACTCACACACACAAACATACACTCACAGATTCACACAATCACACACACACACACACTCACACACACGCTCACGAACTCTCACACACACACTCCCACACATACACTCACACAGATACACACACTCACACGCACACTCACACAGACACAGACACATACACACACACACTCACACACATACTCACTCACTCACACACTCACACACGCACACACTCACACACAGATACACACACTGCCACACACACTTAAATACTCACACATATGTACACACTCACACACACACTTACACACACTCACACAGACACTCTCACACACACACTCACACACAAACAGACACACTCATACAGACGCACTCTCTCTCTCTCACACACAAACACACACACACTCACACACAGATACACACTCAAACACACACAGACACATACACACACACTCACACACACACACACACTCACTCCCTCACATGCTCACGCACACACACACACTATCACACACTCACATGCACACACACACGCACACACTCACACAAAGATACACAAACTGCCACACACACTCACACATATACACACCCACTTACACACACACACTTACACACACTCACACACTCCCACACAGACACACACACTCACACACACACTCACATATTCACAATCATGCACACTATCACACTCACACACACACACACACACACATTCACACACACAATCACACACATACTCACTCACACACTCACTCACACACACACACACACATTCACACACTCGCGCACTCACATACACACTCACACACATGCACTCACACACACAAACACACACTTACAAACTCACACAGTCACACACAGTCACACACACACACACACTCACATACACACATGCACTCACACACAGATACGCACACTGCTACACACACTCACATACTCACACATATACACATACACTCACACACACACCCTTACACACACTCACACAGACACTCTGACACAAACACATTCAGAAACACTCACACTCACACACACAGACACACTCACACAGTCGCACTCTCTCTCACACACACACCCACTCACACAGTCACTCACAGTCACACACACACTCTCGCACTCACACACACACAGACACAATCACACAGACGCACTCTCTCTCACACACACGCACTCACACACACACACTCTCTCTCTCACACACACACACACACACACTCACAAACACACACTCACACACATTCTCTCTCACACACACATACTCACACACACACACATGCAATCACATACACACACTCACACACACTCACACACATACACACACAGACTCACACAGTCACACACACGCGCTCACACACACACACACAAACACACACACTCACAAACACATAGATACACTCACACACATTCACTCAAATACACACACTCACACACACACACACACTCTCGCGCACTCACTTGCACACTCTCACAGACACTCATGCACACACACTCCCACACATACTCACACACTCACACAAACATACTCACACAATCACACATACATACTCACACAATCACAAACACATACACACTCGCACACTCACACACAATCTCACACACGCACACACACACTCTCACACACACTCACACACAGATACACACACTGCTACACACACTCACACACACTCCCACACACACTCACTCACACATAGACAGACTCACACATACTCACACAGATACACACACTTCAACACACACAGACACTCACACACACACACTCCCACACACACTCACACACCCATTGCCACACACACTCACACACACACTCACACACACACATTCACACACACATACTCACTTGCACACACACACAAATACACACACGCACTCACACACACACACACGCACTCACACAGTCACGCACACACACACACGCTCACACACACTCTCTCTCACACACACTCACACTCACAGACAAACACACTCACACACACACTCACACAGTCATGCACACACACGCACTCACACACACACACACTCTCTATCACATACACACACTCACACAGACAGTCACACACACACACACTCACACACACACTCTCTCACAAGCACACACACATGCACTCACACATACACTTACATACTCACACACTCACACATCACAGACCCACTCACACAGACACACACACACTCACACACAAACTCACATACACACATGCATGCACACACTCACACACTGATACACACACTCCCACACGCACTCACAAACATACACACACACTCACATATACACACACACTCACACATACATACACAAGCATCCACACACACTCACACACACACAAGCACTCACACACGCACTCACACAGTCTCGCAAACACTCACACACTCTCTCTCATACACACACACACTCACACACTCACACACTCACATACACACTCACACAGTCACGCACATACATGCACACACACACACACTCTCTCTCACTCACACACAAACATTCACGCACACACACAGAAACAATCACATACACACACTCACACACACTCACATACATAGACACACACTCACACGCACACTCACACACAGACTCACAGACTCACACACACACAGACTCGCACACACACACACACACACACAAACACACACACACTCACACACACTCACACACTCAGACACGCACTCACACAGTCACGCACACACACACACTCGCACAAACGCACTCTCTCATACACACACACACTCACACACACACACACTCACACACCCACACTCACACATACACTCGCACAGTCACGCACACACATGCACTCACACACACACACTCTCTCTCACACACACATTCACACACACAGAAACACACATACACACACCAACACACATACATACACACACACACACTCACACTCACACAGTCACACACACACACACACACTCAAACACGCACACACACACTCATACACACATAGATACACACACACATTCACACAAATACACACACTCATACACTCTCGCCCACTCACATACACACTATCACACACACACACGCACACACTCACACACAGACACACACACTCCCACACACACTCACACACTCACACACATACTCACACACTCAAACATACACACTAACACAATCACACACACATACACACTCAGACACACACTCTCACACACACACATACTCAGACACACACACATTCATACACACACGGTCATGCACTCACACATACACTCACACACACACACACACACACACTCTCTCACACACACACACTCACACTCACACAGTCACACACACACACAAGCACACTCTCACACACACACACACACACACACTCACTCACACAGACAGACACACTCTCACACACAATCTCACACACACACACGCACGCATACACTCACACACAGATACACACACACCCACACACAGTCACACATATACACACACACTCACACATACACACACACTCACACATACATACACACACATACACACACTCACACACACACACACACACACACTCGCACACACAGACATACAAACACACACATACTCACACACACACATACGCACACAGTCACACACACGCGCGCACACACATGCACACACAAACTCACACACACACGCACACAATCACACACAGATACCTACACTCCCACACACACGCACACACACACTCACACATACACACACACTCACACACACATACACACACATACACACACACACACTCGCACACACACATACAAACACACACACACACTCACACACACACACACAGTCACACACACACACACATGCACACACGCTCTCACATGCACACATATTCACTCACACATGCACTTACACACTCGCACACTCACACACACACCCACTCACAGACACACAAACACACAAACTCACACACACACGCACACTCTCACACACAGATACCCACATGCACACACATACACACACACTCACGCATTCACACACACTCACACACACACATACGCACACACACACACACAAACACACACTCACACACTCACACAGTTACACACACACACACACACTCACACGCACACTCTCTCTCGCACACACACACACACACACACTCACATACACACACTCATACAGTCACACTCACACACGCACACTCTCGCTCTCACACACACACACATGCACACACACATACTCTCTCTTGCACACACACACACACACTCACAGTCACACACACATACTCACACACACAACTCTCTCTCTCTCACACAAACAAACAAACACACACTCACACAGTTACGCACACACACATACTCAGACACACACACTCTCTCTCGTACACACACACTCACACACACACACTCACACCATCACATACCCACACTCGCACACACACACACACACACACACTCACACACACAAACACTCACACACAGAATCACACAGTCACACACGCACACTCACACACACACACACTCAAACACACACACACGCACACTCACAGTCACATAGATACACTCATACACATTCACACAAATACACACACACTCACACCATCACATACCCACACTCGCACACACACACTCTCACAGACACTCACGCACACAAACTCCTACACATACTCACACACTCACACATACATACTCACACAATCACAAACACATACACACTCACAGACTCTCACACACACTCACACACACACACACGCTCATGCACTCACACACATGCACACAGTCACACAGACAGACTCACGCACACTCACACACACATATATACACACTCACACACTCACACACACACAGACAGACTCACGCACACTCACACAGATACACATACTCACACACACACACTCACACACACACATTCAAACATGCGCACATGCACACTCACATACACATAGATACACTCACACACATTCATACAAATACACACACTCACATACACACGCACACACTCACACATAGATACACACACTCCCATACACACTCACACATACACACACATGCACACACACACACTCGCACAGACACACATACAAACACACACACACTCACACACACACACACATACGTACACAGTCACACACACACGCGCACACACACACATGCACACACAAACTCACACGCACTCACACACAGATACCTACACTCCCACACACACGCACACACATACACACACACTCACACATACACACACACTCACACACACATACACACACATACACACACACACACTCGCATACACACATACAAACACACACACACACTCACACACACACACAGTCACACACACACACACACACACACATGCACACACGCTCTCACATGCACACATATTAACTCACACATGCACTTACACACTCGCACACTCACACACACACCCACTCACACAGACACACAAACACACAAACTCACACACACACGCACACTCTCACACACAGATACCCACATGCACACACATACACACACACTCACGCATCCACACACACTCACACACACACATGCATACGCACACACACACACACAAACACACACTCATACACTCACACAGTTACACACACACACACACTCACACGCACACTCTCTCTCGCACACACACACACACTCACACACACACAAACACACACACTCACATATACACACTCATACAGTCACACTCACACACGCACACTCTCGCTCTCACACACACACACATGCACACACACATACTCTCTCTCGCACACACACACACACACTCACAGTCACACACACACACACTCACACACACACACTCTCTCTCTCTCACACAAACAAACAAACACACACTCACACAGTTACGCACACACACATACTCAGACACACACACTCTCTCTCGCACACACACTCACACACACACACTCACACAATCACATACCCACACTCGCACACACACACACATACACACACACTCACACAAACACTCACACAGAGACTCACACAGTCACACACGCACACTCACACACACACACTCAAACACGCACACACGCACACTCACACTCACATAGATACACTCATACACATTCACACAAATACACACACTCACACACACACACTCTCGCACACTCACACACACACTCACATGCACACACACACACAAACACAAACATACTGACGCACACTCACACACTCACACAGTTACGCGCACACACACACTCACACACACATTCTCTCTCTTACACACTCATACACACCCGCCCACACACACACACTCACACACTCACTCACTTACACACTCACACACACACACGCACACTCACACAAACACACACTCACACACTCTCGTGCACTCACTTGCATACTCTCACAGACACTCACGCACACAAACTCCTACACATACTCACACACTCACACATACATACTCACACAATCACAAACACATACACACTCACACACTCTCACACACACTCACACACACACACACACGCTCATGCACTCACACACATGCTCACACACACTCACACAGTCACACAGTCACACACACACAGTCACACACACACACGCACACACCCACTCACACACACACACAGACAGACTCACGCACACTCACACACACACATATATACACACTCACACACTCACACACACAGACAGACTCACGCACACTCACACAGATACACATACTCACACACACACACTCACACACACACATTCAAACATGCGCACATGCACACTCACATACACATAGATACACTCACACACATTCATACAAATACACACACTCACATACACATAGATACACTCACACACATTCATACAAATACACACACTCACACACACACACATGCTCACGCACTCACACACATGCTCACGCACACACTCACACAGTCACACACACACACACACGCACACACCCACTCACACACACACACACAGACAGACTCACACACACTCACACAGATACACATACTCACACACACACACTCACACACACACACACATTCAAACACGCGCACATGCACACTCACATACACGTAGGTACACACACACATTCATACAAATACACACACTCACATACACGCACACACTCACACATAGATACACACACTCCCACACACACTCACACATACACACACATACACACACAAACACACTCACACATACTCACACACTCACACAGTTACGCACACACACACTCACACACACATTCTCTCTCACCCACTCACACACACACACCCATACACACACACTCACTCACTTACACACTCACACACACACACACACTCACACACTCTCGCGCACTCACTTGCACACTCTCACAGACACTCACACACACACACTCCCACACACTCACACAGTTACGCACACACGCATTCTTTCTCTTACACACTCACCCACACACACCCACACACACACACTCACACACTCTCGTGCACTCACTTGCACACTCTCACAGACACTCATGCACACACACTCCCACACATACTCACACACTCACACAAACATACTCACACAATCACACATACATACTCACACAATCACAAACACATACACACTCACACACTCTCACACACACTCAGACACACACACGCTCATGCACTCACACACACACTCACACACACACTCACAGTCACACACAGTCACACATACACACGCACACACACACTCACACACACACACAGACAGACTCACGCACACTCACACACACACATTATATACACACTCACACACACACAGACAGACTCACGCACACTCACAAAGATACACATACTCACACACACACTCACACAAACACACATTCAAACACGCACACATGCACACTCACATACACATAGATACACTCACACACATTCATACAAATACACACACACACTCACACACTCTCTCATGCACTCACATACACACACACACGCACACGCTCACACATAGATACACACACTCACACATACACACACATGCACACACATACACACAAACACACTCACACACACTCACACAGTCACACAGTTACGCACACACACACACACTCACACACACATTCTCTCTCTCACACACTCACCCACATACACCCACACACACTCACTCACACACACACACTCACACTCTCGTGCACTCACTTGCACACTCTCACAGACACTCACACACACACACTCCCACACATACTCACACACTCACACATACATACTCACACAATCACAAACACATACACACTCACACACTCACACACACACACACACTCAGATACACACACACACACTCATGCACTCACACACACGCTCACACACACACACAGTCTCACACACACAGTCACACACACACACACGCACTCACACACACTCACACATGCACTCACACACATACTCACACACACACATATATACACACTCACACACACACACACAGTAAGACTCACGCACACTCACACAGATACACACACTCACACACACATAGATACACTCACATTCATACAAATACACACTCACACACACACACACTCACACACTCTTGCACACTCACACACACACTCTCACGCACTCACATACACACACACACGCACACACTCACACATAGATACATACACTTCCACACACACTCGCACATGCACACACACACACACTCACACACTCACACAGTTACGCGCACACACACCCTCACACACACACACTCACACACTCTCATGCACTTACTTGCACACTCTCACAGACACTCATGCACACACACTCCCACATATACTCACACACAATCACACACACACACTCACACACACACACACACACTCACACACACACGCTCATGCACTCACACACACGCTCACACACACACTCACACATTCAGACACACACAGTCTCACACACACACACACACACACACACACACACTCACACACACTCACACACGCACTCACACACACACTCACACACACATATATATACACACTCACACATTCACACACATACAGACAGACTCACGCACACTCACACAGAATCACATACTCACACACACACACACACACACACACTCACACACACATGCACATACTCCCACACACACGCACACGTACACACAGCACGCTCACACACTGTGACTAGGAATCCATTCAGACCTCACTAAAAGCCTGTGATTCAGCCTGTCTGCTGTTGCTCTGTGCAGGAACCGGGCTGCCCTGTTGGTTGCAAGTTTAATAAAGCAGTACCCAGTTATTTATGGGCAATGCTGACCATGGTGACCTTGTACTGGCTCTCAACTGTGATAAATAATGGGTGGTCAGTGCGCTGTAGACAGGAGCGAGTGGGGGAGGGAGCCCAGGCACGCAGTCACATTACTGCTGTCACTCCCATACTCACAGTCACACTCATCCACATACAGGGAGTCACACTCATTGTTGTAATATCCGCAGTCCTCCTCTGCACTCAATGCACAATACACGCGCCCCGTTTTAATTTGATTCCACCCCCTTGAACATCGGGACAGGAGGCCATTCAGCCCCTCGAGCCTGTTACACAGGAACAGGAGGAAGCCATTCAGCCCCTCGAGCCTGTTACGCTATTCCATGCGATCATGGCTGAACCGTCTGGGTTCCATATTCTTTCATACCCGTGTCTCGCACAAATCCATCGATCTGAGATTTACAATGCTGAGTCGAGCCCCAGCACCTGCTGTTTTGTGTGGGAGGGAGTTCCACACTCGCACCACCCTTTGAGTGAAGAAATGTTTCCCAACTTCTCCCTAAATGGCCTGGCCTGGTTTAAAGTTATGTCCCCCCTTTCCGTAGACTCCCCCCACCAGCAGAAAAAGCCTCTCTCTATCTACCTTATCAATTCATTTAAAAATCCTAAAAACCTCAATCAAATTGGCGCTCAGCATTCTTCACTACCAAGGTCAGTGGTCGCCCTTCAGTACAGGACCCAGCGGCTCAGAGGCTGAGCAGCAATGGGCTATTCGGTCATGTGTGTGCGTATGTCTGGGTGGGGGCATTGGGAGTGCGGAGAAGGCTCAACCCAGTTGCATTCTGTCCTCCTCGTGTCAGCTGCGACTCAGGGGGCAGCACTCTCGCCGCTGAGTCAGAATGTTGTGGGTTCAAGTCCCACTCCAGAGACTTGAGCACATAAAACCGAGGCCCCGCCTGCTCTCTCAGGTGGATGTAACAGATCGCATGGCACTATTTTGAAGAAGAGCAGGGGAGTTCTCCCCTGTGTCCTGGAGCCAATATTTATCCCTCAATCAACATCACAAAAGCAGATGATCTGGTCATTATCACATTGCTGTTTGTGGGAGCTTGCTGTGCGCAAATTGGCTGCCGTGTTTCCCACATTACAACAGTGACTATACTCCAAAAGAATTTCATTGGCTGTAAAGTGCTTTGAGACGTCTGGTGGTTGTGAAAGGCGCTATATAAATGCAAATTTTTCTTTTTCTTTTTCTCAGAGGTCCCCACAAGCAATTCACAGCTGGGGCAATGGACGGGCATGGGGTTTGGACCTGGCGCTGCTTATACCCCACTCACAGCACCAAATACACCAATTAGAGATTTCCAACCCCACCCCGGCTCAGGTCTGTGCTGTAAATTTGATGTCATGTAAAAGTAGGGAGCCGACAGGGCAGTTGAGGCACATTGCTGGGACAGGACAGTGTAGAGGGAGCTTTACTCTGTATCTAACCCGTGCTGTACCTGCCCTGGGAGTGTTTGATGGTGCAGTGTAGAGGGAGCTTTACTCTGTATCTAACCCGTGCTGTACCTGCCCTGGGAGTTTTTGATGGGCCTGTGTAGAGGGAGATTTACTCTGTATCTAACCTAGTGCTGTACCTGCCTGTTATGTATTAATGCTTGGGGGTCACCAGACACCAGAGGGCACCGTGGTTGGAGGTCTTCGGGCTGTACGCATGTGGCATGTGTGCTTGGTCACCTGTATATAAGCTGGGTGTCTTTGTCACGCTGGCACTCTCGGGCTGGAATAAAGATGGATCAGGTTGCACCTGAGTGAGTTTACAGTAACCAGACTCTTGAGTCATTACAATTGGCGACGAGATAATTTAAGAACCTTCGCATGCACAATGGACACTGTTGGAATGCTGGATAGATTCGTGGAGGGCAAGGATTGGGTGGATTTTGTCGACCGCCTGGATCAGTATTTTGTGGCCAACGGCATGGAGGCAAAGGCCTACGCAGTTAAGCGCAGGGCAGTTCTCCTCACCAATTGTGGTCCGAAAATTTATGGCCTGTATGTCCGGCGGAAAAAGGGTACGAGGAATTGTGTACATTGGTCGGTAACCATTCGAAGCCAAAAGAGGGGATCATCACATCACGCTATCGTTTCTACACGCATGTTCGTGCTGAAGGCCAGGACGTGTCGGGATTTGTCGCCGACCTGCTGAGCCGTGTAAGTCCAGGAACATGCTGGAAGACAGGCTGCGTGATGTCTTCGTGATAGGCATCAGCCATGATGCGATCCTCAGGAAGTTGTTGGCTGCAGAGATGCTGGATTTGAAAAAGGCCATCGCGACTGCCCAGGCATGCATGACGACGGATGATAATTTGAGGCAGATATCATCAATAAGTCAGAGTTCCACAGCAAGTACTGTAAACAAGATGGCATTGTCTTCGGGCAGAGCTGCTTACGCGAAACCTGACGCTGCTCAGAGCCCGCCAACTTCACCCTGTTGGCGTTGTGGGGGCAATCATCGGCCTCGTCAGTGTCGGTTTAGACAATACTCATGCAATGGATGTTTGAAAGTGGGGCACCTTCACAGGATGTGTCCACAAGCGTGGTGCGGCTCACCACGTGGTTGATGAGGACCAGTTCAGTGATGGCCCGCAACCCGAGGAGGAAGTGAATGGACTGTATTCGTTCCTGAACAAGAGCCAGCTGATAATCGTTAATGTGAAGCTGAATGGCCTGCCTGTATCAATGGAGCTGGACACGGGTGCGAGCCAGTCAATAATGAGCCAAAGGACATTCAACAAGCTGTGGGACACTAAGGCTGCGAAACAGAAGCTGAGTCCAGTCAATGCCAGGTTGCGTACTTACACTAAGGAACTCATACCGGTGCTCGGCAGTGCAGCAATCGAGGTGTCATATGACGGTCTGGTTCACGAGCTACCATTATGGATCGTCCCAGGTAATGGTCCAATGCTGTTCGGCAGGAAATGGCTCGAGAAAATCAAGCTGAACTGGAATGATGTCAAGATGTTCTCCTCGATGGATGATACTTCCTGTGCTCAAGTATTGAAAAGGTTTCCTTCTTTGTTTGAACCGGGCATTGGTAATTTTACGGGAGCCAAGGTGCAGATTCACCTGGACTCCAATGCAAGACCTGTCTATCATAAAGCTTGGTCTGTTCTGTACATGATGAGGGAGAAGGTTGAAATTGAGCTTGACAGACTCCAGCGTGACGGGATCATACCACCGGTCGAGTTTAACGAATGGGCTAGTTCCATTGTTCCTGCGTTGAAGAGTGATAGCACTGTCAGGATTTGTGGAGACTACAAGGTTACGATTAACCGCTTTTTGAAACAGGATCAGTATCCGTTACCGAGGACTGATGACCTGTTCGTCATGCTAGCTGGTGGAAAGTCGTTCACGAAACTGGATCGGACGTCGGCCTATATGATCCAGGAGCTTGTCAACACTTCGAAGAAACTTACCTGCATCAACACCCATAAAGGACTGTTCATCTACAACAGGTGTGCTTTTGGGATTCATTCGGCTGCAGCCATATTTCAGAGGAATATGGAGAGTTTACTGAAGTCCATTCTGTTATGTCTTCAGATGCTCTAATAATGACTCCATGAGACAATGTGTTGTGTTTGGACTGTAGTGACCTTAGTCCACTTAATGTAACTGCAGAATGAGGATCACACATGGTGGCCTGCCTTTTACAGTAGGCCTGGCACACCTGGACAGGTAACCTACAAGTTTCCCACTGCTGTGCCCTCTGGTGACACACCATGTAATAGTACAAGCAGTAACCATGTAGGATACATGACATCACTCTTCCCCAAGTCCTTAGTGCAAATCACCTTCATGCATTGACTGTGCTCTGGGCTTAGCTCTATCTGGTTGGCCCTTGGAGTGCTGTTTCCATCTTGGGTGAGTAGTTGGTGTTTCGTTGGCAGTAGAGGTGCTGGTGGTTTCTGTTTGTGTGTCCATGGCCACTCCATTCTCTGCCCCCCACATAAAGATTGTGCTGTTGGCTCATTACATTCATATACATTCAAGTCCAAAAAAAAATGTACATTTACAGTATTGCATTTGTGGTATCGTGGTGAGGTAAGTACATTTGAATGGTGAGGTACATACTTGGAACATACTTGGAGTCAGTGCTGGGGTCAGCACCGGTGTGTGAGGACAAACTAGTACCAGAACTTTTGGATGGTGACCAGTTAGTCTGGTGGTGGCGCGATGCCCAGTGCTGGCAGTGGGAACCCGGTTGGCTCAAGTCGCCTGCTCTCGGGGCTTTTGCTGTTGCTCCTGGCGTTGGGCAGGTTCACAGATACCTGTGACCTCCCTGTCCTCTCCTTGTGCCCCGGGTCGCTGCTGCTCCCTGAGGAGCAGTCGTCTGGCTGTGCACAGGGAACTGCTGACTCGCTTGCCTGGGCGTTATTTGGTTTGGGATCCTGACTGGTCCCGGTCCCATTTGGGAGAACCGTTGTGGGTGACCCTTCGTTCTCGGGTGTAGCCTTGGTGGCGATAGAGTCTGGGGGCTGCTCCTTAGCGCAGTTTGCTCTTTCAGGCTCATGGAGGTTGGTGTCATTGGGTGCCTGAGTGGTGGAGCCGATCGGGGGCAGGGTATCGATACTGGTGCCATTGCCCTCCTGAGATCGCTTGCTCTGCAGTTTGTATATATTAGCTGCTTGTGGCCACACTCTGTGGTGCATCACTCTGGTCCCAGGGACACAGGCTACAGCACTGGGTAGCTCGCTGGACCTGTGTGCTCCCGATGGGTGTTTGCCCACTGTATTGATTGTATGCAGTTGAAATCATACAGTTGCTCTTACATTGATTGAGAATGTGGAACTGTCCCTTTAAGTGTGGTGAGCTGCAGGTCTCCTTTAAGAGAGCCTTGCTACATTTACCCCAATCCTCTTCTTCGTTTGGTGCCACGTGTTGCTCCAACAGCGCTGCACCTCGTGGTCTGGCCGCCGCCATCTTTTTCTTCAGCGCCTCACCTCGTGGTTTGGGTGCCACCTTTCCTCCATCCACGATGTCGACTGTGGTGATCCCCTTCTCCCCGGGTTCTGCCACCGAGGCTGGGAAGTCGCCTCTGGATCCGATTTTCTTCCTCCGGAGTCCTGCCACTGGAGCCCAGAAGGTCATCTCAGCTGGATCATCTCCACACAGTCGGATTGAGTGGTCTGTGCCTCGGGTGCTGTGCTGGTCTGCTTTCTGGTGCCGGATCCAACCTCAGGTGGGGGCTTGTTTTGCCTCTGAGCCTGGAGGTCATCGATCACTGGAGGGATGAAATCTTCCCAGCTCCAATGGATCTTCTCCATCCACCTTCTTCCGAGTAGTGTTTGTCCATCACCTGCAACAATCCACAGGGGTAACTTGTGCACTGCGCTGTCATGGAGTACCTTTACATCCGCACTACCAACGACTGGGATAAGTTCATCGGTGTAGGTGCGCAGTTTTGCCTGAACCGGGACCAACTTGGATCGTTCAGCCTTATTGTCCCATAGCCTCTCAAAGGCTTCTTGATTCATTACTGACTGGCTCGCCCCCGTGTCCACTTCCATGAAAACTGGAACGCCATCTATCTCGACTTCCATCCTCAACGGGGAACATTCGGTGGTGCAGGTAAACATGCCATACACCTCGTCGTGGGGCTGAGCTGCCTCTCTATCGCTTCAGAATCCGTGCTGGATTCATGGCCATCTGCAGACTCTTCATCAACACAGTGAGTCATATTTCTCTTACACATTCACTGGAGGTGGCCCTTTGTGCTGCAGCCTTTACACACATCGTCTTTAAAGCGGCACTGGTGAGCCCTGTGATTCCCTCCGCAACACCAACATGATTAGCCCCCCTCAGCAGACCCTGAGTTAAGGGACTCGGGGGCCTGTTCTCTCTCCCCTGAGAAGATTCACGTTCTACAGTCCAGCCTCTAAAAGGCGCCATTCTGTGCACAGTACTTGCCGGGTTTGAGTCCTGAGGATGAATCATCCGCCTAGAGTCGCAGGTCGAGGTCATGAATGCTTGGCTCATGGAGATGGCCTTCTGCAGTGTGATAGTAGCTTATGAAGAAGATCCTGATGGTTGATTCCGATGACAAAGAGATCCCGCAGCGCTTCGGTGAGATGGTCGCCGAAATCACACAGTGCCGCCAGCCTCCTGAGGTCTGCAGCATATTTTGCGATCTCCTGGCCTTCGGGCCGTCGATGGGTATAAAACCGGTGTCTAGCTGTGTGAATGCTCTCTTTGGGCTTGAGTTGCTCTTGGATCAGCGTTACAAGCTCCTCGTACGACTTGATCATTGTCTTCGCTGGTGCCAGCAAGTCCCTGACGAGGCCATAGATGGTGGGCCCACAACTGGTTAGCAGGATAGCTCTGCGCTTTTCAGCCAGTGTGGTCAGATTGTCGCCTGCCAGGTCGTTTGCTGTTTAGAAATGGTCGAATCTCTTCACAAAGGCGTCCCAATCATCACCATCGGCCTGCTGCGACATACCAAAGTTAGCCATTTTCGCATGACGGTCCGTAATCTCGTTGCCAATTGTTATATCTTCAGATTCTCTAATAATGACTCCACAAGACAATGTGTTGTGCTTGAACTGTAGTGTCCTTAGTCCATTTAATGTAACTCCAGAGTGAGGATCACACATGGTGTCCTGCCTTTTATACTAGGCCTGTACAGGTAACCTACAAGTCTCCCACTGCAGTGCCCTCTGGTGGCACACCTTGTAATAGTACAAGCAGTAACAATGTAGGATACATGACACGTTCCTAGAACTGTCATGTTTCAAGATGACATTCTGGTCACAGGTCGTGACACTGCTGAACATCTGAACAATCTTGAAGAAGCCCTACAGCGTCTGGACAAAGTGGGACTCAGGCTGAAACGCTTGAAGTGTGTATTCATGACACCTGAAGTTGAATTCCTCGGGAGGAAGATTGTTGCTGATGGCATCAGGCCTCCTGATTCGAAAACTGAGGCCATCAAAAATGCACCCAGGCCTCAGAATGTGACGGAGCTGCATTCGATCCTTGGGCTACTCAACTACTTTGGTAATTTCTTACCCAGATTGAGCACTTTACTAGAGCCACTGCATGTGTTACTAGAAAAGGTGACAACTGGGTCTGGGGTGCATTTCAAGATAGAGCCTTTGTGAAAGCCAAGAATCTGCTATATTCAAACACGTTGCTTGTTCATTATGATCCCTGTAAGCGTCTTGTATTGGTCTGTGATGCTTCATCATATGGGGTCGGCTGTGTGCTCCAACAAGCAAATGAATCGGTAAGCTACAACCTGTTGAGTATGCTTCGAGAAGTCTGTCCAAAGCGGAAAGAGCTTACAGTATGGTAGAGAAAGAAACTTTGGCCTGTGTGTATGGGGTAAAAAAAAATGCACCAGTACCTGTTTGGTCTTCGTTTTGAACTAGAAATGGATCACAAGCCACTCATTTCATTGTCTGCGGAAAACAAAGGTATTAATACCAATGCATCATCCTGCATTCAAAGGTGGCCGCTGACATTGTCTGCATATGATTACATCATTCGTTATAGACCTGGTACTGAGAATTGTGCCGATGCACTGAGTCGTCTGCCCTTACCCACAACACGCCTCAACCTGCAAATCTACTGTTAGTAATGGATACTTTTGAGAACCCCTGTCACTGCTCAACAAGTTAGGATCTGGACCAGCCATGACACTATTTTATTGGTTGTGAAACGGTGTGTACTCAGTGGTGATTGGTCTGCCATACCTATGGAGATGCATGAGGAGACCAAACCTTACAACTGTCGCAAGGATGAGCTGTCCATTCAGTCAGACTGTTTACTGTGGGGTAATCATGTAATCATGCCTAAGAAAGGGCGAGAAAAATTTGTATGTGAACTTCATAGCACTCATCCTGGTATTGTCATGATGAAGTCCATTGCTAGGTCTCGTGTATGGTGGCCTGGAATTGAATCTGATCTGGAATTATGCGTGCATCAGTGCAATAAAAACATAGAAACATAGAAAATCGGTGCAGGAGTAGGCCATTCGACCCTTCGAGCCTGCACCACCATTCAATATGATCATGGCTGATCATGCAACTTCAGTACCCCATTCCTGCTTTCTCTCCATACCCCTTGATCCCTTTAGCCGTAAGGGCCACATCTAACTCCCTTTAGAATATATCTAACGAACTGGCCTCAACAACTTTCTGTGGTAGAGAATTCCACAGGTTCACAATTCTCTGAGTGAAGAAGTTTCTCCTCATCTCGGTCCTAAATGGCTTATCCCTTATCCTTAGACTTGCGTGGAATTAAGTAAAGTACCAGCGGAATCTCCGCTGAGTGTTTGGTCGTGGCCATCCAAACCATGGTCGAGGATCCACGTTGATTTTGCGGGCCCGTTCCTTGGAAAGATGTTCTTTGTTGTAGTAGATGCATATTCTAAGTGGATAGAGTGTGTTATTATGTCATCAGGCACATCTATAGCTACCATTGAGAGCCTTCGTATCATGTTTGCCACTCATGGTTTGCCTGACATTGTTGTGAGCGACAACGGATCTTGCTTCACAAGCCTTGAGTTCCAGGAGTTCATGAAACTCAATGGCATCAGACATGTGAGATCAGCTCCATTCAAGGCTGCTTCTAATGGTCAAGCAGAGCGTGCCGTTCAAACGATCAAGCAAAGTATGAAACGTGTAACTCAGGGCTCACTGCAGAGATGGTTGTCATGTTTATTGCTCAGTTACAGGTCAAGATCTCATAAGGTTACTGGGGTTCCTCCTGCTGAACTACTGATGAAGAAAAATCTCAAGACCAGGCTCATCCTGATTTCAATGATTGTGTTGAAACCAGACGTCAAAGTCCACAATGGTGTCATGATCGTGTTGCCGTGTCACGTGACATCTCGGTCAATGATCTCGTTTATGTACTGAACTATGGTCAAGGTCCAAAGTGGATCGCCGGCACTGTTACAGCCAAGGAGGGTAACAGAGTGTTTATTGTCATGCTCAAGAATGGGCAAACATGCAGGAAACACCTTGACCAGGTTAAACTGCGGCACACGGATGAACTGGAACCGAGTGAGGAAGATGCAGTCAGTGATCAACCAACCATTGTTCACTCATCAGAGGACTCTGCTGACATTACTGACTCTGAACCTTCAGTCTCTGATGTGGTCATGACCACTCCCATCAGATCGGCTACTCAGCCCTCAGTCTTAATGGACTCAGAACGCTCGCCCAGAGTCAAAGTTGAACTGAGACGATCAGCTCGTGAGAGGACAGCCCCAGACCTTCTTAATTTGTAAAAAGACTGTTGTTACGATTTTAAAAGGGGGATGTTGTTATGTATTAGTGCTTGGGGGTTACCAGACACCAGTCGGAGGTCATCGGGCTGTAAGCATGTGGCATGTGTGCTTGGTCACCTGTATATAAGCTGGGTGTCTTTGTCACGCAGGCACTCTCGGGCTGGAATAAAGATGGATCAGGTTGCACCTGAGTGAGTTTACAGTAACCAGACTCTTGAGTCATTACACCGCCCTAGGAGTGTTTGATGGGACAGTGTAGAGGGAGCTTTACTCTGTATCTAACCCGTGCTGTACCT
This sequence comes from Pristiophorus japonicus, assembly GCF_044704955.1. NCBI lineage: Eukaryota > Metazoa > Chordata > Chondrichthyes > Pristiophoridae > Pristiophorus > Pristiophorus japonicus. The sequence continues at coordinate 231,418,110 of NC_091979.1, read as the reverse complement.
GCCCTGGGAGTGTTTGATGGGACAGTGTAGAGGGAGCTTTACTCTGTATCTAACCCCGTGCTGTACCTGCCCTGGGAGTGTTTGATGGGATAGTGTAGAGGGAGCTTTACTCTGTATCTAACCCCGTGCTGTACCTGCCCTGGGAGTGTTTGATGGGACAGTGCAGAGGGAGCTTTTCTCTGTGTTTAACTGTCATGTATTGTTCCTTGGGGTCACTAGATACCAGGGGGCACCACTGTCGGAGGTCATCGAGCTGTACATTTGTGTTTGCGGGCCCTGGTATATAAGTGCTGGTACCATGTCTTGTAGTCACTTTGGGCGCGAATAAAGTGGACCAGGTTTACACCTGAGTGAGTTTACAGTAACAAGTCTTTTGAGTTTGGAGAGGTGGGAGTTCGAGGAGGCAGCGGCCTACAAAGGCCCAGCAGTCGGGTGTTCGGGGAGTTCGGAGAGGTGGGAGTTCGAGGAGGCAGCGGCTTATAAAGGCCCAGCAGTCGGGTGTCCAGGGAGTTCGGAGAAGCGGGAGTTCGAGGAGGCAGCGGCTTATAAAGGCCCAGCAGTCGGGTGTCCGGGGAGTTCGGAGAAGCGGGAGTTCGAGGAGGCAGCAGCCTATAAAGGCCAGCAGTCGGGTGTCCGGGGAGTTCGGAGAAGCGGGAGTTCGAGGAGGCAGCAGCCTATAAAGGCCCAGCAGTCGGGTGTCCAGGGAGTTCGGAGAAGCGGGAGTTCGAGGAGGCAGCAGCCTATAAAGGCCAGCAGTCGGGTGTCCGGGGAGTCCGGAGAAGCGGGAGTTCGAGGAGGCAGCAGCCTATAAAGGCCAGCCGGTGCAGCTGCAGCAGGGAGAGAAGGCAAAAAAGAAATAGAAAGAAATTGAAAGGTGACGTCACAGCCAAGGGGGTAAGTGATTGGCTGGTGATTGGTAAGTAGTTTTTCTTTTTATTTTCTTTATCAGTAAATAACCTTTAGCACTGTTGTTGCCAAATTAAGTTAATCTAAGGGTTAAGTCATGGTAGGAGAGCTCGGACACGTGTTATGCTCCTCCTGTACTATGTGGGAAGTTAGGGACGCTTCCGGTGTCCCTGACGACTATGTGTGCGGGAAGTGCATCCGCCTGCAGCTCCTGACGGACCGCATTGCAGCACTGGAGCTGCGGGTGGATTCACTCTGGAGCATCCACGATGCTGAGGATGACATGAATAGCACGTTTAGTGAGTTGGTCTTACCGCAGGTAAAGGGTACAGCCAGATAGGGAATGAGTGACCAACAGGAAGAGCAGTGCAAGGAAGGTAGTGCAGGGGTCCCCTGCGGTCATCCCTCTGCAAAACAGATACAGTGCTTTGGGTACTGTTGAGGGCAATGACTCATCAGGGGAGGGCAGCAGCAGCCAAGTTCATGGCACCGTGGCTGGCTCTGCTGCACAGGAGGGCAGGAAAAAGAGTGGGAGAGCTATACTGATAGGGGATTCAATTGTAAGGGGAATAGATAGTCGTTTCTGCGGCCGCAACCGAGACTCCAGGATGGTATGTTGCCTCCCTGGTGCAAATGTCCAGGATGTCTTGGAGCGGGTGCAGGGCATTCTGAAAAGGGAGGGTGAACAGCCAGTTGTCATGGTGCACATAGGTTCCAACGATATAGGTAAAAAATGGGATGAGGTCCTACAAGACGAATTTAGGGAGCAAGGAGATAAAATAAAAAGTAGGACCTCAAAAGTAGTAATCTCAGGATTGCTACCAGTGCCACGTGCTAGTCAGAGTAGGAATCGCAGGATAGCTTAGATGAATACATGGCTTGAGGAGTGGTGCAGAAGAGAGGGATTCAAATTTCTGGGACATTGGAACCGGTTTTGGGGGAGGTGGGACCAGTACAAACCGGACGGACTGCACCTGGGCAGGACCGGAACCAATGTCCTAGGGGGAGTGTTTGCTAGTGCTGTTGGGAAGGAGTTAAACTAATATGGCAGTGGGATGGGAACCTATGCAGGGAGACAGAGGGAAGTAGAATGGGAGCAGAAGCAAAAGATAGAAAGAAGAAAAGTAAAAGTGGAGGGCAGAGAACCCCAAGGCAAAAAGCAAAAAGGGCCACATCACAGCAAAATTCTAAAGGGGCAAAGTCTGTTAAAAAGACAAGCCTGAAGGCTCTGTCCCTCAATGCGAGGAGTATTCGGAATAAGGTGGACCAATTAACTGCGCAGATAGCAATTAACGGGTATGATGTAATTGGCATCACGGAGACATGGCTCCAGGGTGACCAAGGCTGGGAACTCAACATCCAGGGGTAGTCAACCTTTAGGAAGGATAGACAGAAAGGAAAAGGAGGCGGGGTGGCATTGCTGGTTAAAGAGGAAATTAATGCAAAAGTAAGAAAGGACATTAGCTTGGATGATGTGGAATTGGTATGGGTGGAGCTACGGATTACCAAAGGGCAGAAAACGCTAGTGGGAGTTCGACCACCAAACATTAGTAGTGAGGTTGGGGACAGCATCAAACAAGAAATTAGGGATGCATACAATAAAGGTACAGCAGTTATCATGGGTGACTTTAATTTACATGTTGATTGGGCTAACCAAACTGGTAGCAATACGGTGGAGGAGGATTTCCTGGAGTGTATTACGGATGGTTTTCTAGACTAATATGTCGAGGAACCAACAAGGGAGCTGGCCATCCTAGACTGGGTGACGTGTAATGAGAAAGAACTAATTAATAATCTTGTTGTGCGAGACCCCTTGGGGAAGAGTGACCATAACATGGTAGAATTCTTTATTAAGGTGAAGAGTGACACAGTTAATTCAGAAACTCGGGTGCTGAACTTAAGGAAAGGTAACTTCGATGGTTTGAGACGTGAATTGGCTAGAATAGACAGGCAAATGATACTTAAAGGGTTGACGGTGGATAGGTAATGGCAAACATTTAAAGATCACATCGATGAACTTCAGCAATTTTACATCCCTGTCTGGAGTACAAATAAAACGGGGAAGGTGGCTCAACCATGGCTAACAAGGGAAATTAAGGATAGTGTTAAATCCAAGGAAGAGGCATATAAATTAGCCAGAAAAAGCAGCAAACCTGAGGACTGGGAGAATTTTATAATGCAGCAGAGGAGGACAAAGGGTTTAATTAGGAGGGGGAAATAGGGTATGAGAGGAAGCTTGTTGGGAACATAAAGACTGATTGCAAAAGCTTCTATAGATATGTGAAGAGAAAAAGATTAGTGAAGACAAATGTAGGTCCCTTGCAGTCAGAATCAGGTGAATTTATAATGGGAACAAAGAAATGACAAACCAATTGAACAAATACTTTGGTTCTGTCTTCACGAAGGAAGACACAAATTACCTTCCAGAAGTACTAGGGGACCAAGGATCTAGTGAGGAGAAACTGAAGGACATCCTTATTAGGCGGGAAATTGTGTTCGGGAAATTGATAGGATTGAAGGCCAATAAATCCCCAGTCTGCATCCCAGAGTACTTAAGGAAGTGGCCTTAGAAATAGTGGATGCATTGGTGATCATTTTCCAACAGTCTATCGACTCTGGATCAGTTCCTATGGACTGGCGGGTAGCTAATGTAACACCACTTTTTAAAAAGGGAGGGAGAGAGAAAGCGGGTAATTATAGACCAGTTAGCCTGACATCAGTAGTGGGGAAAATGTTGGAATCAATTTTTAAGGATGAAATAGCAGCACATTTGGAAAGCAGTGACAGGATCGGTCCAAGTCAGCATGGATTTATGAAGGGGAAATCATGCTTGACAAATCTCCTGGAATTTTTTGAGGATGTAACTAGTAGAGTGGACAAGGGAGAACCAGTGGATGTGGTGTATTTGGACTTTCAAAAGGCTTTTGACAAGGTCCCACACAAGAGATTGGTGTGCAAAATCAAAGCACATGGTATTGGGGGTAATATACTGACGTGGATAGAGAACTGGTTGGCAGACAGAAAGCAGAGAGTCGGGATAAACTGGTCCTTTTCAGAATGGCAGGCAGTGACCAGTGGAGTGCCGCAGGGCTCAGTGCTGGGACCCCAGCTCTTTACAATATACATCAATGATTTAGATGAAGGAATTGAGTGTAATATCTCCAAGTTTGCAGATGACACTAAACTGGGTGATGGTGTGAGTTGTGAGGGGGATGCTAACAGACTGCAGGGTGACTTGGACAGGTTAGGTGAGTGGGCAAATGCATGGCAGATGCAATATAATGTGGACAAATGTGATGTTATCCACATTGGGGGCAAATATGCGAAGACAGAATATTATCTGTATGGCGGCAGATTAGGAAAAGCGGAGGTGCAACGAAAGTTGGCATACAGGTACAGCAGGTGGTGAAGAAGGCAAATGGTATGTTGACATTCATAGCTAGGGGGTTTGAGTATAGGAGCAGGGAGGTCTTACTGCAGTTGTACAGGGCCTTGGTGAGGCCTCATCTGGAATATTGTGTTCAGTTTTGGTCTCCTAATCTGAGGAAGGACATTCTTGCTATTGAGGGTGTGCAGCGAAGGTTCACCAGACTGATTCCCGGGATGGCTGGACTGACATATGTGGAGAGATTGGATCAACTGGGCCTTTATACACTGGAGTTTAGAAGGATGAGAGGGGCTCTCATAGAAACATACAAGATTCTGACGGGACGGGACAGGTTAGATGTGGGTAGAATGTTCCCGATATTGGGGAAGTCCAGAACCAAGGGACACAGTCTTAGGATAAGGGGTAGACCATTTAGGACTGAGATGAGGAGAAACTTCTTCACTCAGAGAGTTGTTAACCTGTGGAATTCTCTACCGCAGAGAGTTGTTGATGCCAGTTCATTGGATATATTCAAGAGGGAGTTAAATATGGCCCTTACAGCTAAAGGGATCAAGGGGTATGGAGAGAAAGCAGGAAAGGGGTACAGAAGGAATGATCAACCATGATCTTATCGAATGGTGGTGCAGGCTTGAAGGGCCGAATGGCCTACTCCTGCACCTATTTTCTATGTTTCTATGTTTCTATGAGTCATTATATGTGTAACATTTGGCGATGAGGTAACTTAAGAACCTTTGCATGCACAATGGGCACTATTGGTATTCTGCAGAGATTCGTGGATGGCGAGGATTGGGCGGATTTTATCGGCCGCTTGGATCAGTATTTTGTGGGCAACAACATGATGCAGTTAGGCGCCGGGCGGTTTTCCTCACTGTTTGTGGTTCAAGAATATATGGCTTCATGAAGAATGTGCTGTTGCCTGCACGCCCAATGGACAAAGAATACAAGGATTTGTGTACTTTGGCACATGACCATCTCAAGCCAAACGAGGGGATCATGCTATCGCTTCTGCACACATGTTCGTGCCGAGGGTCAGGATGTGTCGTGATTCATTGCCGACCTGCGACATCTTGCTGAGCCGTGTAAGTTCGGGACCGTGTTGGAAGACATGCTGCGAGATTTCTTCGTGATGGCCATCAACCATGATGTGATTCTCCGGAAGTTATTGGCTGTAGAGACGCTGGATTTGAGCAAGGCCATTGCAACTGCCCAGGCATGCATGACGACTGATGATAATTTGAGGCAGATATCATCGAAAAGTCGGAGCTCCATGGCAAGTACTGTAAACAAGATTGTGTCGTTGTCCGGCAGAGCTGCTTATGGCAGGGCTTACTCGACTGCTTATGTGAAACCTGTAGCTGCTCAAAGTCCGCCAACTGGTACGAATCCAATTTCACCTGTTGGCATTGTGGGGGCAATCATCAGTGTCAGTTTAGGCAGTACATCTGTAAAGGCTGTTCCAAAGTGGAGCATCTTCAGAGAATGTGTCCACAACTGAGCAAGCGTGCTGCCGCTCATCACATTGGTGATGATGACCAGTCTAGTGCTGGCCCGGATGCACAACCCGAGGAGGAAGTGTATGGTCTGTATTCGTTCTTGGGAAAGAGCCGGCCGATAATGATTAATGTGAAACTGAATGGCGTGCCTGTATCGATGGAGCTGGACATGGGTGCGAGTCAGTCGGTAATGAGCCAAAGGACATTCGACAAGCTGTGGGACACTGAGGCGGTGAAACCTAAGCTGAGTCCAGTTAATCCCAAATGGGGGCTAATCATATTATGTTATGAAATAGCTGACCTTAGAGAAATGGGGACTAATCATAGTATGTTATATATAGGGGAATATAGGTTAGTGAGTATTAAGCATAGTATATGTAATGAGGATGGGGTAATTCTAAGGAGCTCATACCGGTGATTGGCAGTGCAGTCGTTAAGGTGTCATATGACGGTGTGGTTCATGATCTTCCATTATGGATCATCCCAGGCAATGGTCCAACGCTGTTCAGCAGGAATTGGCTCGAAAAAATCAAGTGGAATTGGAATGATATCAAAGTGTTGTCATCGGTGGATGACACTTCGCGTGCTCAAGTGTTGAAGAAGTTTCCTTCTTTGTTTGAACCAGGCATTGGAAATTTTATGGGAGCCAAGGTGCAGATTCATCTGGATTCTGATGCAAGGCCTCTCTATCATAAAGCTTGGTCTATTCCCTATATGATGAGGGAGAAGGTTGAAATTGAGCTTGACAGACTCCAGCGTGAAGGGGTCATAGCAACGGTCTAATTTAACGATTGGACCAGCCCCATTGTTCCTGTGTTGAAGAGTGATGGCACTGTCAGGATTTGTGGAGATTACAAGGTTACAATTAACTGATTTTTAAAACAGGTTACCGTTATCCGTTACCGAGAGCTGATGACCTGTTCGCCATGCTAGCTGGTGGAAAGTCATTCACTAAACTGGATCTGACGTCGGCCTATATGACACAGGAGCTTGTCGACACTTCAAAGAAACTTACCTGCATCAACACCCATTGGTGTCCTTTAGAATTCGTTCAGCTGCAGCCATATTTCAGAGGAATATGGAAAGTCTACTAAAGTCCGTCCCTAGAACTGTCATGTTTCAAGATGGCATTCTGGTCACAGGTCTCGACACTGCTGAACATCTGAACAACCTTGAGGAAGTTCTACATCAACTGAACAAAGTGGGACTCAGGCTGAAATGTTCAAAGTGTGTCTTCATGGCACCTGAAGCTGAATTCCTGGAGAGGAAGATTGTTGCTGATGGCATCAGGCCCACAGATTCGAAAACCAAAGCCATCAAAAATGCACCCAGGCCTCAGAATGTGATGGAGCTACTCAACTACTTCGGTAATTTTTTACCTGGATTGAACACTTCACTAGAGCCACTGCACATGCTACAGAGAAAAGGCAACAACTGGGTCTGGGGGATATCTCAAGGTAGAGCTTTTGAGAAAGCTAAGAATCTGCTCTGTTCAAAAAAGCTGTTTGTTCTCTATGATCCGTGTAAGCGTCTTGTATTGGTCTGTGATGTTTCATCATATGGGGTTGGCTGTATACTCCAACAAACAAATGAGTCGGGTAAACTATAACCTGTTGCTTATGCTTCAAGAAATTTGTCAAAAGCGGAAAGAGCTTACAGCATGGTAGAAAAAAAAGCTTTGGCCTGTGTGTATGGGGTAAAAAAAAATGCATCAGTACCTGTTTGGTCTTCACTTTGAACTTGAAACGAATCACAAGCCACTCATTTCGTTGTTTTTGGAAAACAAAGGTACATTCAGAGGTGGGCGTTGACATTGTCTGCCTATGATTATGTTATTCATCACAGACCGGGCACTGAGAATTGTGCCGATGCACTGCATCATCTGCCTTTGCCCACACCAGATATGGAGACGCCTCAACCTGCAGATCTCCTGTTAGTAATGGAGGTTTTTGAGAGTGAAGGTACCCCTGTCACTGCTCAACAAGTTAGGATCTGGACCAGCCATGACCCTATTTTATCGGTTGAAAAACGTAGTGTCCTCAGTGGTGATTGGTCTGCAATACCCATGGAGATGTGTGATGTGACCAAACCTTACAACTGTCGCAAAGATGAACTGTCCATTCAGTCAGATTGTCTACTATGGGGCAATCGTGTTGTCATGCCCAAAAAAGGCAGAGAAAAATTGGTACGTAGCACTCATCCTGACATTGTCATGATGAAAGCCATTGCCAGGGCTCATGTTTTGTGGCCTGGAATTGACTCTGATCTGGAATCATGTGTGCATCAGTACAATACTTGCATGCAGCTAAGTAAAGTACCAGCGGAATCTCCGCTGAGTCTGTGGTCGTGGCCATCGAAACCATGGTCGAGGAAAAACATCGATTTTACAGGCCTTTTCCTGGGAAAGATGTTTTTTGTTGTGGTGGATGCATATTCAAAGTGGATAGAGTGTATAATCATGTCATCCAGTACATCCACAGCTACCATTGAGAGCCTTCGTGTCATGTTTGCTACTCATGGTTTGCCTGACAACGTTGTGAGCGACAACGGATCTTGCTTCACCAGTATGGAGTATGAAACTCAATGGTATCAAACATGTGAGGTCAGCACCATTCAAACCCGCATCTAATGGTCAAGCAGAGCGTGCTGTCCAAACCATCGAGCAGAGTATGAAACATGTAACTCAAAGTTCACTGCAGACTCGCTTGTCATACATATTGCTTAGTTACAGGACAAGACCCCACATGCTTACCGGGGTCTCCCCTGCTGAACTATTGATGAAGAGAAGTCTCAAGACCAAGCTCTCTTTTGTTCATCCCGATTTGAATGATTGTGTTGAAACAGATGTAAAAGTGAACAATTGTATCATGATCGTGCTGCTGTGTCACGTGATATTTCTGTCAACGATCCGGTTTTTGTATTGAACTATGGTCAAGGTCCAAAATGGATTGCCGGTACTGTCACAGCCAAAGAGGGTAACCGAGTGTTTATTGTCGTGCTCAAGAATGGGCAAACATGCAGGGAATATGTTGATCAAGTGAAACTGCGGCACACGGATGAACTGGAACCGCATGAGGAAGATTCCATCAATGACCAACCAACCCATGGTCATTCATCAGAGAACTTTGCTGTCATTACCGAACCTGGACTTTCAGTCCCTGACATGATCATTACCACTCCCATCAGATCGGCTACTCATCCTCCAGTCATAATTGACTCAGAACGCTCGCCCAGAACTGGAGTTGAACTGAGACGATCAATTTGTGAGCGAAAAGCCCCAGACCATCTTAATTTGTAAAGAGACTGATACTAAGATCTTGAAGGGGGATGTTATTATGTATTGATGCTTGGGGTCACTAGAAACCAGGGGACGCCACTGTCGGAGGTCACCGGGCTCTACGTGCGTGTTTGCGGGCCCTGGTATATAAGTGCTGGTACCATGTCTTGTAGTCACTTTGGGCGCCAATAAAGTGGACCAGGTTTACACCTGAGTGAGTTTATAGTAACAAATCTTTTGAGTCATTATATACGTAACACTAACCCCATGCTGTACCTGCCCTGAGAGAGTTTGATAGGACAGTGTAGAGGGAGCTTTACTCTGTATCTAACCCCGTGCTGTACCTGCCCTTGGAGTGTTTAATGGGACAGTGTAGAGGGAGCTTTACTCTGTATCTAACCCGTGCTGTACCTGCCCTGGGAGTGTTTAATGGGATAGTGTAGAGGGAGCTTTACTCTTTATCTAATATGCGATTGATGCTGACACGAGGGGACTGAAATTGGGAACTGTTCCATTCCTCCTGGTATTTACATCCCTCACTTTGATAAACACAAAATTCAGGTAAGGTCATTCCCTGGATGGTGCTGACAGTCACAATGTCACCATCCAGAATCTCACACGAATTAATTTAACTGTTTAAAAAATTGACTGCATACACAAATTAAAATGAATGCATAACAACAACTTGTATTTATATAGCGCCGTTATAGAAACATAGAAAATAGGTGCAGGAGTAGGCCATTCGGCCCTTCGAGCCTGCACCACCATTCATGGCTGATCATTCACCTCAGTACCCCTTTCCTGCCTTCTCTCCATACCACTTGATTCCTTTAGCCGTAAGGGCCATATCTAACTCCCTCTTGAATATATCCAATGAACTGGCATCAACAACTCTCTGCGGCAGGGAATTCCACAGGTTCACCACTTTCTAGGTGAAAAAGTTTCTCCTCATCTCGGTCCGATATGGCTTACCCCTTATCTTTAGACTGTGACCCTGGTTGTGGACTTCCCCAACATCGGGAACATTCTTCCTACATCAACCTGTCCACTCACGTCAGCATTTTATATGTTTCTATGAGATCCCCTCTCATTCTTTTAAATTCCAATGAGTATTAGCCTAGCCGATCCAGTCTTTCTTCATATGTCAGTCCTGCCATCCCGGGAATTAGTCTGGTGAACCTTCGCTGCACTCCCTCAATAGCAAGCATGTCCTTCCTCAGATTGGGAGACCAAAACTGCACACAATACTCAAGGTGTGGTCTCACCAAGGCCCTGTACAACTGCAGTAAGGCCTCCCTGCTCCTATACTCAAATCCTCTTGCTAGGAAGGCCAGCATGCTTTCCTTACTGCCTGCTGTACCTGCATGCCTACCTTCAGTGACTGATGTACCATGACACCCAGGTCACATTGCACCTCGCCTTTTCCTAATCTGTCACCATTCAGATAATAATCTGCCTTCCTGTTTTTGCCACCAAAGTGGATAACCTCACATTTATCCCCATTATACTGCATCTGCCATGCATTTGCCCACTCACCTAACCTGTCCAAGTCATCCTGCAGCTTCTTAGCATCTTCCTCACAGTCCACACTGTCACCCAGCTTAGTGTCATCTGCAAACTTGGAGATATTACATTCAATTCCTTCGTCTAAATCATTACTATATATTGTAAATAGCTGGGGTCCCAACACTGAACCTTGTGGCACCCCACTAGTCACTGCCTGCCATTCTGAAAAGGATCCGTTTATTCCCACTCTTTGCTTCCTGTCTGCCAACCACTTCTCTATCTGTTGTGTATGGAGAAATAGTCAGACTGAACACTGTGAGCTCAAAGTGAAGTGTGACCGTAGTCTTTTATTGCAGGTCTCCAAAGTGCCTCTCCAACCTGTGAAGCCTCCTTAAATACCTGTGCTCCCAAGGGATTATGGGATCCCTTGGGACGCCAGGGGATGAGCCCTCTGGTGGCTGTACAGAGTAAATACAAGTTTACATATATAACAACACTCCCCCCACCACCCCCCCCACCCCTCCAAAGTCAATAGTGTAACTATTTATAATGTGAGTCGATCTGGGCCCTTCTTGCCCTGGTTGATTGTCTCGGTGTGAAAGCTGGTGATGTTGAATCATTTGTTGGGCCCTCGCTGGGTTGCTGTGCAGCTGGTCTTGCTGGGCTGCCTGGTGTGTTGGGCCCTGCAGGGCTGCTGTGGATGATGGGTTCAAAAAAGGTAGGGTCCAAGGTGGGTTGCTCAGGATAGTCTGTGAATCTGAGTTTGATTTGGTCCAAGTGTTTCCGGTGAATGAGTCCATTTGAAAGTTTGACCCGAAACATCCTGCTCCCCTCTTTTGCCACGACAGTGCCGGGATGCCACTTGGGACCTTGACCATAATTTAATACAAATACAGGATCATTGATTTCAATCTCGGGTGACACATTTGCGCTATTATGGTACGCACTTTGTTGAAGCTGCCTGCTCTCTACCTGTTCATGTAGATCAGGGTGAACTAACGAGAGCCTTGTCTTAAGTACTCTTTTCATGAACAGTTCAGCAGTGGGATCCCAGTGAGTGAGTGGGGTCTCGTGTAGTAGCTGAGTGGGGTCTCGTGCGGTAGCTAAGCAGGACTCTGGATAGGCGAGTCTGCAGTGAGCCTTCAGTTACCCTCTTCAAGCCTTGCTTGATGGTTTGCACTGCTCTCTCTGCTTGACCATTGGACGCTGGTTTAAACGGGGCAGATGTGACATGTTTGATTCGTTACTGGTCATGAATTCTTTGAACTCAGCACTGGTAAAACATGGCCCGTTGTCGCTCACCAGGATATCGGGTAGGCCGTGTGTGGCAAACATGGCCCGCAGGCTTTCAGTAGTGGCAGCGGACATGCTAGATGTCATTATCTCACATGCAATTCACTTGGCGTATGCATCTACAACCACAAGGAACATTTTACCCAAGAACAGGCCTGCATAGTCGACGTGTACCCTAGACCACAGTTTGGAGGGCCAAGACCATAAACTTAGCGGTGCCTCCCTGGGTACATTGCTTAACTGAGAGCAGGTATTACATTTGTGAACGCAAGACTCTAAGTCCGCATTGACACCGGGCCACCACACGTGGGATCTGGCTATCGCTTTCATCATTACGATGCCGGGGTGGGCACTGTGGAGGTAATTGATGAAGGTGTCTCTGCCCTTCTTGGGGACCACTACTCGATTGCCCCATAGAAGGCAGTCTGCTTGTATAGATATTTCATCTTTGCGTCACTGGAACGGCTTTATCTCTTCCTGCATTTCCACTGGGACACTGGACCAGCTCCTGTGAAGCACACAGCTTTTGACTAGAGATAATAAGGGGTCCTGACTTGTCCAAGTTTTGATCTGCTGGGCAGTGACGGGTGATTGCTCACTCTCAAATGTTTCCATAACCATGGCTAGATCTGCAGGCTGCGCCATTTCCACCCCCGTGGTGGGCAATGGTAGCCTACTGAGAGCATCGGCGCAGTTTTCTGTGCCTGGCCTGTGGCGGATGGCGTAGTTGTATGCAGACAACATGAGTGCCCATCTCTGGATGTGGGTCGATGCGTTGGTATTTATCCCTTTACTCTCGGAGAACAGGGATATAAGTGACTTATGGTCAGTTTCCAATTCGAATTTTAGCCCAAACAGGTATTGATGCATTTTCTTTACCCCATAGACACACGCTAACGCTTCTTTCTCAATCATGCTGTAAGCTCTCTCGGCCTTAGACAGACTCCTGGATGCATAAGCAATCGGTTGCAGTTTCCCAAAATCATTAGCTTGTTGCAATACACACCTGACGCCATATGACGACGCATCACATGCTAGTACCAAACGCTTACATGGATCATACAACACAAGCGATTATTTGGGCATAACAATTTTCTCGCTTTTACAAAGGCATTTTCTTGGCTTTTGCCCCAAACCCATTCGTTTCCTTTTCGTAGTAAGACATGCAGTGGTTCTAATAGTGTGCTGAGACCCGGTAAGAAGTTACCAAAGTAGTTCAGGAGTCCAAGAAACAACCGCAGCTCCGTCACGTTCTTTGGCCTCGGTGCATTCTCGATTGCCTCCGTCTTCGCGTTGGTGGGCCTGCCTGCCGCAATCCCCCTTCCCAGGAACTCTACTTCAGGTGCCAGGAAAATGCACATCGAGCGTTTTAACCTGAGCCCCACGCGGTTGAGTCGACTAAGAACCTCCTTCAGGTTCTGCAGGTGCTCGACTGTGTTCCAACCCATGACCAAGATGTCGTCCTGGAAGACCACGGTGTGCGGGACCGACTTCAGTAAGCTTTCCATGTTTCTCTGGAATATCGCCGCCGCCGATCGGATTCCAAACGGGCATCTGTTTTAAACAAAAAGACCTTTGTGCGTGTTGATGCAGTTGAGGGCCTTCGATGATTTCTCCAGTTCCTGCGGCATGTAGGCTGAAGTCAGATCCAGCTTCGTGAACGTCTTTCCTCCCACCAGCATTGCAAAGAGGTCGTTGGCCTTTGGTAGCGGGTATTGGTTCTGCAGGGAGAAACAATTGATAGTTAATTTGTAATTGCCACAGATTATGAAGGTGCCGTCTGCCTTGAGGACTGGGACGATAGGACTGGCCCACTTGTTGAACTCGATCGGGGAAATAATGCCCTCTCTTTGCAGCCTGTCCAGCTCGATCTCTACCCTTTCTCTCATCATGTATGGTACTGCTCTCGCCTTGTGATGGATGGGTTGTGCTCCCGGAATTAGGTGGATCTGCAGTTTTGCTCCTTGGAATTTCCCGATGCCTGGTTCGAACAGCAAAGGAAATTTGTTTAAGAACTGGGCACACGAAGTATTGTCAGTGGGCGATAGCGCTCGGACGTCGTCCCAGTTCAAGTATATCATTCCCAGCCAGCTCTTGCTGAGCAGCGTGGGACCATCGCCCGGTAACACCCAGAGTGGTAGCTTGTGCACCGCTCCATCGTAGGAGACCTTTACGGTAGCACTGCTGATTATAGGAATCAGTTCTTTCGTGTAAGTTCTTAGTTTCGTGCGAACTGGAGTTAAGACTGGCCTTGAGGCCTTGATGCACCACAACCTTTCGAAAGTCTTTTTGCCCATGAATGACTGGCTCGCGCCCGTGTCCAGCTCCATTGACAACGGGAGTCCATTTAGTTCAACATTCAGCATTATTGGGGGACAATTCGTGGTGAATGTGTGCACCCCATGTACCTCTGCCTCCTCGATCTGAGGCTCTGGTTCGTCGTGATCCTCTGTGGATCTGTCCTCCTCTGCAACATGGTGGTTTGCAGGTTTAACAGGCTTTGCAGCTCACCTGCACACTCGTTGGAGGTGTCCCATTGTTCCACAGCCCTTGCAAACATAGTCTTTGAATCGGCATGAATGGAAATGATGATCACCCCCGCAGAGCCAACAAGGTGTTAATGGCCTTGCATTCATCACCCTTGATGGTGGACTCTGAGACATCTGCGGACGTGTAGCTGCAGGTACGTGTGACCTGCCCTGTACATTACAATTCGAAAACAACATCACTTTGTTCACAGTACTTGTAGCAGCACTTGTGTGCTGAGAGATTTGCTTCGTATTGTCACTGGTGGCAATGAACGCCTGGGCTATCTCTATGGCCTTACTCAAGGTTGGGGTCTCTACAGTCAAACGTTTGCGAAGTATGGTTTCGTGGCCAATGCCAAGCATGAAAAAGTCTCTGAACATGTGCTCCAAATGTACTTCAAATTCACAATGTCCTGCAAGGCGTCTTAGCTTGGTGACATAACTCGCCATTTCCTGGCCTTCAGACCTTTTGTAGGTGTAGAACCGATACCTCACCATCAGAATGCTTTCCTTCGGGTTCAAATGCTCTCGGACCAGTGTGCACAAATCGTCATATGATTTCTCCGTGGGTTTCACTGGAGTGAGCAGATTCTTCATGAGGCCATACGTTGGTGCCCCACAGACGGTGAGGAGGATCGCCCTTCATTTGGCAGCGCTCTCTTCCCCATCTAGCTCGTTGGCCACGAAGTATTGGTCGAGTTGCTTCACAAAAGTTTCCCAATTAGCTCCCTCCAAGAATTTCTCCAGGATGCCCACTGTTCTCTGCATCTTTGGGTTTGCTATCTGTATCTCGTCGCCAGTTGTTGTGTATGGAGGAAGAATTAGACTGAACACTGTGAGCTCAAAGTGAAGTGTGACCTTAGTCTTTTATTGCAGGTCTCCAGAGTGCCTCTCCAACCTGTGAGACCGCCTTAAATACCTGTGCTCCCAAGGGATTATGGGATCCTTTGGGACTCCAGAGGATGAGCCCTCTGGTGGCTGTACAGAGTAAATACAAGTTTACATATATAACATTATCCACATCAATACATTACCCCCAATACCATGTGCCTTAATTTTGTGCACTTAATTGTAGTAAAACATCCCAAGGTGCTTCACTGGAGCGATTATCAAACAAAAATTAAAACTGAGCCACACAAGGAGACATTAGGGCAGGTGATCAAAAGCTTGGTCAAAGAGGTAGGTTTTTTAAGGAGCATCTTAAAGAAGGAGAGAGAGGCGGAGAGGTTTAGGGAGAGAATTCCAGAGCTTTAGGGTCTCAGCAGCTGAAGGCATGGCCACCAATGGTGGAGCGATTAAAATCAGGGAAGCGCAAGAGACCAAAATTGGAGAAACACAGAGATCTGGGGGGGTTGTGGGGCTGGAGGAGATTACAGAGACAGGGAGGGGCGAGAGCCATGGAGGGATTTGTAAACAAGGATGAGAACTTTGAAATCAAGTCATTGCTTAACCGGGAGCCAATGTAGGTCAGTGAGCACAGGGGGTGATGTGTGAGCGGGACTCGGTGCGAATTAGGACATGGACAGTGAGCACAGGGGGTGATGGGTGAGCGGGACTTGGTGCGAGTTAGGACACGGTGCAGTGAGCACAGGGGATGATGGGTGAGTGGGACTTGGTGCGAGTTAGGACATGGGGCAGTGAGCACAGGGGGTGATGTGTGAGTGGGACTTGGTGCGAGTTAGGACACGGTGCAGTGAGCACAGGGGATGATGGGTGAGTGGGACTTGGTGCGAGTTAGGACACGGGGCAGTGAGCACAGGGGGTGATGGGTGAGTGGGAATTGGTGCGAGTTAGGACATGGGGCAGTGAGCACAGGGGGTGATGGGTGAGCGGGACTTGGTGCGAGTTAGGACATGGGGCAGTGAGCACAGGGGGTGATGGGTGAGCGGGACTTGGTGCGAGTTAGGACATGGGGCGGTGAGCACAGGGGGTGATGGGTGAGCGGGACTCGGTGCGAGTTCGGACACGGGCAGTGAGCACAGTGGGTAATGGGTGAGCGGGACTCGGTGCGAGTTCGGACACGGGCAGTGAGCACAGTGGGTAATGGGTGAGCGGGACTCGGTGCGAGTTCGGACACGGGCAGTGAGCACAGGGGGTGATGTGTGAGCGGGACTCAGTGCGAGTTCGGACACGGGCAGCTCTAGTTTACGTAGGGTAGAATATGGGAGGCCAGCCAGGAGTGCATTTGAATAGTCAAGTGCAGAGGTAACAAAGTTGTGTTGTGCAGTGATTCACTCTGTAAGCAGAGCAGGTCACTCATACACGATTGAGTCGTTTCATTGACATAGAAAGGGAAAAAGAATTTTATATTTTCAGATCAACTTTCAGTGTCAAATCTGCATCTGTGATGAGTATCACTTCTGTCAATATCCCCTCATTTTTTGGGGGTGTCCTACATAAGAACCTAAGATTCATGAACAGGAGTCGGCCATTTGGCCCCTCGAGCCTGCTCCGCCATTCAATAAGATCATGGCTGACCCTCTACCTCAACTCCACTTCACTACACTGTTGGGTACATACAACATTGGATCACATCATTGAGCACTGCCCTCAGAGGGAATTCGCAGCCTACAGGATATCCACGCTGTTACACCGGAAGCTTTGGCCTGGATATCCAACTTGGATATTGACGTTCGATTTGCTTAGCTACTGCCGTACGACAGAAGAGGAAGAATGCTGAGAGGCTGTTTCCCCCTGGCTGGGGAGTCTAGAACCAGGGGGCACAGTCACAGAATAAGGGATCGGCTATTTAGGACTGAGATGATGAGGAATTTCTTCACTCAGAGGACTGTGAATCTTTGGAATTCTCTGCCCCAGAGGGCTGTGGAGGCTCAGTCTTTGAGTATATTCAAGGCAGAGATCGATAGATTTTTGGAGGTTAGGGGAATCGAGGGATATGGGGATTGGATGGGAAAGTGGAGTTGAAGTCAATGATCAGCCATGATCTGATTGAATGGCGGAGCAGGCTTGAGGGGCCGAATGGCCTACTCCTGCTCCTAATTCGATATGTTCTTAAGAAGAAAGCTGGCTATTCAGTTATCACAAGCGTGCACCAGATCCTGAACTATCCCAGAGCAACACCACGGGAGGTCGGCCGCGGTTCATTGTTTACAAGTCGCAGTAAGACGATAATTATTCCATCTGTCCCACACTGATGTTTCATTATGAAGTTGGCCCCGGATAAAGCAAGTCAGATGTATGTACCCAACAGTGAGCTGTCACCAACCCATGTATGTGGAGAGAATGAGTGATGGTGGAGGGGGAAAGAGAGAGAGAGAGAGAGGGAATGAGACGCAGAGGATGATTAAGGGTGAGATGAGCGAGCCAGTTTAAAAAAGAACAGGACAGAAAGAGAGGGAGCAGATGGAAAATGGGGCAGAGAATGAAAGAGTGTGACAGAGTCAGATGGAGTCATAGAAAAATAGATATAGAGGCAACGAAAGAGAAAAGCAAAAGGAGACCCAGATACATAACTGTGGCCATCCATAGACAGAGCCCTGACTATTCATTATCGAAGTCCGTTAAATTCTTATCCTCATGTCCTGGAGCAAAGCAGATCGAGAGACAGAGAGGGAGAAAGATAGATAGAGAGATGGATAGATCGCTACATAGTGATAGATAGAGTGATAGATAGCTAGATAGTGATAGATAAATAGATAGAGTGATAGATAGAGTGATAGTGATAGAGTTATAGATAGATAGATTGCTAGATAGATAGTGATAGATAGATAGATAGATAGATAGATAGATAGATAGATAGATAGATAGATAGATAGATAGATAGATAGATAGATAGAGTGAGATAGAAAGGTAGAAAGATAGATAGAGAGATAGGAAGACAGAGAAAACGAGAGATAGAGAGAGATGGAGAGAACGAGAGAGAGAGAGAACGAGAGATAGAGAGAGATGGAGAGAACAAGAGATAGAGAGAATGAGAGATAGAAGGATAGAGAGATAGAAAGATAGAGATAGAAAGAGAAACAGCTAGAGATAGAGAGATAGATAGAGAGATAGAGAGCGACAGATGGAGCGAGAGATAGCGAGAGATAGAAAGATAGGTAGTTAGATAGGAATGTAGGGAGATAGTGTGAGATAGAAAGCTAGACAGATAGATCGATCGATAAATAGATAGGGTTATGGATAGATAGATAGATGGGTGCGGGGATGGGTGGGTGCGGGGGATGGGTGCAGCGGATGGGTGGAGTGGATGGGTGGGTGCGGGGGATGGGTGGAGTGGATGGGTGGGTGCGGGGGATGGGTGCAGGGGATGGGTGGGTGCGGGGGGAATGGGTGCGGGGGATGGGGATGGGTGTGGGGGGGGTGGGTGCGGGGGATGGGTGCGGGGGATGAGTGCGGGGGGGATGGGTGTGGGGGGGGGTGGGTGCGGGGGATGGGTGTGGGGGGGATGGGCGTGGGGGGGATGGGTGTGGTGGGGGATGGGTGCGGGGGGGATGGGTGCGGGGGGGGATGGGTGCGGGGGGGATGGGTGCGGGGGGGGATGGGTGCGGGGGGGGATGGGTGCGGGGGGGATGGGTGTGGGGGGGATGGGTGTGGTGGGGGATGGGTGTGGGGGGGATGGGTGCGGGGGGGGATGGGTGCGGGGGGGGATGGGTGCGGGGGGGATGGGTGGGTGTGGGGGATGATGGGTGCGGGGGATGGTGCAGGGGTTGATGGGGATGGGTGTGGGGGATGGTGCGGGGAATGGGTGTGGGGGATGGGTGCGGGGGATGGTGCGGAGGATGGATGGGTGTGGGGGAGCGGGGGATTGGTGCGGGGGATGGGTGCGGGATGGGTGTGGGGGATGGATGAGGAAGGGTTTGGAAGCAGGAGAGCGATGGGGTGGGATCGGTCAGACGGACAGGTACACTGTGAGGGAACGGGAGATGGATGAGGGACAATGTGAAGAACCACGATGGAAGCAGAGGGATTCCATTATTTGTGTAAGTGCAGATTTAGCTAATTTTATCAATTATTCAACAGATTTTCTCGTGGACTGGGGTTGATTACCAGGAATCTTTTTTTATTGCTGTGACACTCGGTGTAGAGAGAACAACAGAGAGAGGAACAGCTGAGGGGAGGGGATAGTGCCTTTGGCAGTGCAGACACAATTAGTGCAGCTTGCCTTGCTGTTTTTCCAGCTCTCTCCCTCTGTTCTAGCTTAATTGGAACCCAGTGAGACTGCTGAAATCGCATTAAGCAGGGCCCCGACAGAGAGATCATCCATCTTTTTTTATTACAGTGTAATGGGGCTTCTCGCAAGTCGAAATCCGATTTGTCACTGGCCTTGTTCGCTGATAACTGGAATTTGTCATCCCATACTCCCTCTGTTAATGTCATCATCCAGGGCCTGACAGCTGGTCCCATCAAGGGAGCAGCAAGGACAGAATATATCAGTCAACATAATATTTCTAAAACTACAGGGAGAAGACAGCAATAAGCGGGCATTAAAGACCTTATGAAAAGAAAATCTGTTGCCATTAATTAAAATGTGTGTTTAAAAAAAAAATAGCGCGTTAAGAGAGAGTGTCATTCATTGCCAGAGATTGTTTCTGTCCTGATTAGAAATGGCAAGGTGGTTGAGAGAGAGAATGTGAGAGAGAGAGAGAGAGAGAGAGAGGGGGAAGGAAATAATTCATTACAGCAAGGGTAGATGAAAGCGAGGAGGATTCCGAGGGCGGCAGTTTTCGGTTATGGAAGAGAGGGACTTTGACTTACTGTGACCGCTGAAAGGCATTTAATTCCCCCAGGAAGAGCAATTCAGGGTAAAATATATACAGCCATCAGCTGGCTGGCCTACTTATCGGGCCGCCACCGAGGCAGGCCGCTCACAGGCTCCGTGCGCTCCCAGTGTAGGACAACCATTGAGCAGACAGAGGCAGATACCAGCTGTAGCCCACGGTTAGCGGCTTCATCTTTTGCTCGGGCTTGTGTTTGCTCTGCTCATAACTAACCGCATGCCTGCGCTATTCGGCTTTCGGCGCTAAATGCGCGTGCGTTTTTTCCTCTCAGAAAATATAGGAACCAAAGATGAAGGTTCGAGGCCTAGAGTGCACTGCAGGGCAGCACCAAAGGTTAAAAGGAAAGAAAGACTTGCATTTCTGTAGCGCCTTTCACCCACCACCCGATGTCTGAAATTGCTTTATGGCCAATGAAGTACTTTTGAAGTGTAGTCACTGTTGTAATGTGGGAAACGCGGCAGCCAATTTGCGCACAGCAAGCTCCCACACACAGCGATGTGATAATGACCAGATAATCTGTTTTTTTGTTATGTTGATTGAGGGATAAACATTGACCCCAGGACACTGTGGATAACTCCCCTGCTCTTCTTCGAAATAGAGCCATGGGATCTTTTACATCCACCTGAGAGAGCAGACGGAGCTTCGGTTTAACGTCTCAGCTGAAAGACGGCACCTCCGACAGTGCAGCGCTCCCTCAGCACTGCCCCTCCGACAGTGCGGCGCTCCCTCAGCACTGCCCCTCCGACAGTGCAGCGCTCCCTCAGTACTGCCCCTCCGACTGTGCGGTGCTCCCTCAGCACTGCCCCTCCGACAGTGCGGCGCTCCCTCAGTTCTGCCCCTCCGACAGTGTGGCGCTCCCTCAGTACTGCCCCTCCGACAGTGCGGCTCTCCCTCAGTACGGCATTGGAGTGCCAGCCTAGATTGTTTTTTGTGCTCAAATTCCTGGAACAACCTTCTGACTCAGAGGCGAGAGTGTTGCCCACTGAGCCACAGCTGACACTGAGGAATAAATGGGATGAGGTAAATCAGGATGTAGCTGACGGCAAGCTTTGGGCTTTTAAAATCCTTCCCCCAAGAAAAAGCATAGGAGACAGGAAACGACTGAGAGAGGTGAGGATCGCCACAGTTTGGAGACTGTTGAGATTGGGTGAACACTCGATACATAGAGAATGCAGGGAATAAAAGAAAGAAGTTTCATTTCTATAGCGCTTTTCACATCCTCAGGATGTCCAAAGCGCTTTACAGCCAACAAAATACTTTTGAATTGTGGTCACTGTTGTAATGTGGGGAGGAGGGAGGGCAGTGAATTTGCAGTTTTGGAAGAACAAGGGAGAAACATTCAGGAGTGTGTTCACCATCACCCCTGTGCTCACTGACCTACATTGACTCCCGGTTAAGCAACGCCTCGATTTCAAAATTTTCATCCTTGTTTACAAATCCCTCCATGGCCTCCCCCCTCCCTATCTCTGTAATCTCCTCCAGCCCCACAACCCCGAGATGTCTGTGCTCCTCCAAATCCGGCCTCTTGCATATCCCTGATTATAATCGTTCAACCATCGGTGGCCGTGCCTTCAGCTGCCTGGGCCCCAAGCTCTGGAACTCCCTGCCTAAACCTCTCTACCTCTCGCTCCTCCTTCAAGACGCTCCTTAAAACCTACCTCTTTGACCAAGCTTTTGATCAGCTGCGCTAATTTCTACTTACGCGGCTCGGTGTCAAATTTTTTTTTTTTTAATTTCATAATACTCCTGTGAAGCGCCTTGGGATGTTTCACTATGTTAAAGGTGCTATATAAATACAGGTTGTTGTTGTTGATGATAAAATTGAGAGTACCGAGGTAACCAGCGAGAGAGAGGTTAGAGAATTGAGGTGAGTGATAACAAGATTGTGCTTGCGCAGAGTGGGCGAGAGGTGTAGATAAGTTAACTCTGTTTCTCTCTCCACAGATGCTGCCTGACCTGCTGAGATTTCCAGCATTTTCTGTTTTTATTTCAGATTCTAGTGTACGCAGTATTTTGCCTTTGTAGATAAGTCTTCCCAGATATGGGAGCAGAGTTCAGGTCTGAGACGAACTGGGGCTTTGTGAAGGGCTCCCGAGGAATGACGTATTCGGTATAAAAACTCCAGCCTCCGAGAGGCAGCTTTGGTGATGGAGGGAATGTGGAAATTCAAAGAGATAAAAGACGCAACTTGCGTCTAGATCGCACCTTTAATGTCCTCAGGGTATCCCACAATGCTTGGCAGAAGATGAGTTGCTGTTGAGGTGTGGTTATTGTTGTGGGGAGCCAGTCGAAAGATGGTGAGGACTAAGACAGAACCATCAAAGGCGCTGAATAATATTGGTGCTTAAACGTCCCAAGGAATGTTGCACCAACTGAAGCATTATTTTCTGAAATGTTCTTCCTCTCAGTCGGTGGCGCTCTCTCGTTTCTCAGTCCGAAGGTCGTGGGTTTGAATCCAGAGACTTGAGTCCCTGAATCCAGTGCGACACTGCTGGAGGTGCCGTCTTTCAGATGAGACATTAAATCGAGGCCCCGTCTGCTCCCTCAGGTGGCCATTAAAGATCCCACAGCACTATTTGTCCTGGTGTCCTGGCCAGTATCTGAGCAAAATCACCACAACAGATTATCTGGTCATTATCATATTACTGTTTGTGGGAGCTTGCTGTGCACAAATTGGCTGCTGTGTTTGCCACATTACAACAGTGACTACACTCCAAAAGTACTTCATTAGTTGTAAAGCGCTTTGGGACGTCCAGTGGTCATGAAAGGCGCTATAGAAATGCAAGACATTGCTCGATCAAAAGGACATTTTGTGATCTACCTCCTGACCTCTTTGCCAAGGTCATGAGGTAACTCATAAAGTGTCCTCTTGATCGAGCAATGCCTTGAACCTCAGCTGAGAAAGTGCCTTCCTACACACTCTCTCCTGCACTCTCTGCATTGAAATCAAGGCTGGCCATGCTGTCCCCTACCTCCCTCAGTATTCCCTCCTTCCCCTAATCTTCAGGCTCGTTTTATAACTTCCAAGCTCTGTGTAACGGATTCACATGTGCCTTGGAGGCCATGCGTTTCACTTCCTGCTGTGTGTTGTTAGTTTACTTTAGCTGAGAAAGCAGTTACCATTAGCCTCAGTACACCAGGACTGATCGCTCCTAATCACTGCTAGTGACATAAGAACATAAGGATTGGGAGCAGGAGTCGGCCATTCGGCTCCTTGAGCCTGCTCCGCCATTCAATGATCTGATATTCCATCTCAACTCCACTTTCCTGCACTGTCCCTATATCCCTCGATTCCCCCAGAGTCCAAAAATCTGTCAATCTCAGCCTTGAATACACTCAACGACTGAGCCTCCACAGCCCTCTGGGGTAGAGAATTCCAAACCTTTGAATGAAGAAATGTCTCCTCATCTCAGTCCTCAATGGCCGACCCCCTTATCCTGAGACTGTGACACCCAGCTCTAGACTCTCCAACCTGGGGAAACATCCACCCTGCATCTACCCTCTGAGAATTTTGTATGTTTCAATGAGATCACCTCTCACTCTTCTAAACTGCAGAGAGTATAGGCCCAATCTACTCAATCTCTCCTTATCGGACAATCCCCTTATCCCAGGAATCAGTCTGGTGAACCTTCGTTGCACTTCCTCTTAGGTAAGGAGACCAGAACTGTACACACCCTTGCACTCTCCCTTGCTGAGAGTTGAGTGCGTGCATAGTTACGGTCAGGATCTACGCCGACTGTGATCTGTGGAGAATCACACCTGGAAAATGGCCACCAGGATATATGTTTAAAAAGGAAAACATTGCAGGGCTTTGAGGAAAGAGATGAGCGTTGGGTCGGGGGGTTGGGGTGGTGGGAGTGGGAGCTTTTTCAGCGAGCCGGCACAGGCACGATGGACCAAATGGCCACCTTCTGAGCTGTAAGGTTCTCTGATACTGGAGAGCTACTGTCGAACCATGAGCTAGCATTCAGCAGTACCGGCGCAACGTGAGGGGAGGGGGGGAAATTGAGGTGACTGCGTTCCCGGAACTTATCTCACCAAACTCGGGAATTGTAAGCTCATGAATCTCCCTGTCTCTGAGTCTGAACAGTATCGTCAACCTCAACTGAGAGGGGGTCATTTTGACCCTACTCCTCCTCCCCCTCCTCTACCCCGGTGCAACACCGACTGACATCTTGCAGTTCCAAGACGAAGGGGTTGTTTTATGAAGAAAGGTTGAGCAGGTTGGGCCTGTACTCATTGGAGTTTAGCAGAATGAGAGGTGATCTTATTGAAACATATCCAATTCTGAGGGGGCTCTGTTATGTATGCAACCCTAAGTAACCTGTATCATACTGCCACCAGAGGGCATACCTGTTGGAGTCCCAAGGGATCCCAGCATCCCTTAGGAGCACTGTATATAAGCAGGCCTCCCATGCTGTACCAACACTCTGGAGTTTGAATAAAGGAGCTAAGGTCACACTTACTCATGTCCTTCTTTTTCAATCATGCTGTAGGCCCTTTCGGCCTTGGACAGACTCCTGGATGCATAGGAGACCGGTTGCAATGTTTCCGATTCGTTAGCACCTTGCTAGAACCCCTACATGTGCTGCTGTGCAAGGGAGATGACTGAATGGGGGAAATCATAAGAGGCTGCTTTTGAGAAAGCCAGAAATCTGTTATGTTCTAACAAACTGCTTGTTCTGTATGACCCATGTAAACGTTTAGTGCTAGCTTGTGATGCGTCTTTGTATGGGATCGGGTGTGTGTTACAACAAGCTAACGAATCGGAAACATTGCAACCGGTCGCCTATGCATCCAGGAGTCAAGTTTGAGTTAGAAACTGACCATAGGCCGCTCATATCACTATTCTCAGAGAGCAAAGGGATTAACACCAATGCCTCTGCCCGCATCCAAAGATGGGCGCTCATGCTGTCTGCATATAACTATGTAATCTGCCACAGGCCAGGCATAGAGAACTGCGCTGATGCTCTCAGTCGGCTACCATTGCCCACCACCGGAGTGGAAATGGCACAGCCTCCAGACTTGCTCTTGGTGATGGAGGCATTTGAAAACAAAAAGTCACCCGTTACGGCCCACCAGATCAGGACCTGGACCAGCCAGGATCCTTTACTGTTCCTTGTAAAAAAACTGTGTTCTCGATCGGAGCTGGTCCAGCGTCCCGCCGGAGATGCATGAAGAGATCAAGCCGTTCCAGCGGTGCAAAGCCGAAATGTCCATACAGGCGGACTGTCTTTTGTGGGCAATCGCGTGGTTTTGCCTAAGAAAGGCAGGGAAACATTCATCCGCGATCTACACAGTACCCACCCAGGCATAGTAATGATGAAAGCTATAGACAGATCCCATGTGTGGTGGCCCGGCATTGAGTCAGACTTGGAGTCATGCGTGCGCCAATGCAACACTTGCTCTCAATTGAGCAATGCACCCAGGGACGCACCACTAAGTTTGTGGACATGGCCCTCCAAACCATGGTCTAGGATCTATTGTGTTCCGAACACAGATGAGACTGCACACAGGGAAGTTAAAGTAACAGTGACCTCAGTCTTTATTAAGACACTCCAGAGTGAGGAACAGGCCTTAGGGGCCGGCTTCCTTGGGACTTCAGTGGATGTACTCCCAGGTGGCGAAACATGGGAGTGCATGCTTTACTGATACACAACAGGATCCACGCTGACTTCGCTGGTCCGTTTCGAGACAAAATGTTTTTGGTTGTTGTGGATGCTTATTCAAAATGGATTGAGTGTGTAATAATGTCTGTAAGCACGTCCACTGCCACCATCGAAAGCCTACGAGCCATGTTCGCCACACACGACCTGCTTGATGTCCTTGTCAGCGACAATGGGCCATGCTTCACCAGTGCTGAATTCAAGGAATTCATGACCTGCAATGGGATCAAGCACGTTACATCTGCCCCGTTCAAGCCCGCATCCAATGGCCAGGCAGAACGGACAGTCCAAACCATCAAGCAAAGCTTGAAACGCGTGTCGGAAGGCTCCCTGCGGACCCGCCTGTCCCGAGTCCTGCTCAGCTACTGCACAAGACCTCACTCACTCACTGGGGTTCCCCCAGCCGAGCTGCTCATGAAAAGGGCGCTCAAAACAAGGCTCTCTCTTGTCCACCCTGACCTCCATGATCATGCCAAGGGCAGGCGCCATCAACAAAGCATGTACCATGATCGCGCAAACTTGTCACGCGATACTGAGGTCAATGACCCTGTGTTTGTCCTCAATTATGGACATGGTCCCAAATGGCTTGCTGGCACCGTCATAGCCAAAGAAGGGAGTAGGATGTTTCAGGTCAAACTTGCTAATGGACTAACCTGCAGAAACTTGGACCAAACCAAACTGCGATTCACAAACAGCCACGAGCAACCCACAGAAGACACCACCAACTTTGACCCTCCGACACACACACAAGTGGCAACCGACGTCACGGTCGACCACGAAGCTGAACTCACCATCCCCAGCAGCCCGGCAAGGCCAGCTGCCCAGCAGCCCAGTGAAGGACCAACCAACTCACCCACACGAGCATTTATACCGAGACGATCGACAAGGGAGCGAAAAGCCCCAGATCGTATCACCCTGTAAATAAGTGTACGATTGACTTTGGGAGGGAGTGATGTTATGTATGCAGCCCTAGGTAACCTGTATCATACTGCCACCAGAGGGCATATCTGTTGGAGTCCCAAGGGATCCCAGCATCCCTTGGGAGCACTGTATATAAGCAGGCCTCCCATGCTGTACCAACACTCTGGAGTTTGAATAAAGAAGCTGAGGTCACACTTACTCAAGTCCACAATACTTCGTTACATCACTTTGTTATGAGCATAACAGGCTCGACAAGGTAGATGCAGAGAGAATGTTTCCCCTCGTAGGGGAACTAGGGGGCAAAGTCTCAGAATAAGGGGCCGCCCATTTAAAAGTGAGATGAGGAGAAATTTCTTCTCTCAGAGGGTTGTAAATCTGTGGAATTCTCTGCCCCAGAGAGCTGTGGAAGCTGGGACATTGAATATATTTAAGGTGGAGAGAGACAGATTTTTGAATGATAAGGGAGTGAAGGGTTATGGGGAGCAGGCAGGGAAATGGAGCTGAGTCCATGATCAGATCAGCCATGATCTTAATGAATGGTGGAGCAGGCTCGAGGGGCCGAATGGCCGACTCCTGCTCCTATTGCTTATGTTCTTATGGTCTATGACCGCCTGTTTTACATCCTGCCCTGATTTTTACTGTCCATTTAGGTTATAGCGAGATATACAACACACAAATAATATCCTCGAGCCCCTTCTCAAACAACAAGAACCTTTACACAGCCCGCTCCTGATAATTCAAATTGTTTCTGTGCTCAAAGATTGAATCGTCCTGACATTTGATTCGTGCTATACAAATAACGCTGGGCACGATTTCAGCATTACTAAATTCAATTAACTCGAATTAAGGAGGCGAAAGCTGTAATTAACTTCTGCTCATTACATGATCAATATGTTTATATTTGTGCAGATTGTGATATATCTGCACTCAACAGGGCCCTCACAGTTCTTGCAGTGCAATGATAATTTGTCGATGCATGTTGCAGTAAGCTGCTCGGGGCTGGAGATTCGGGCGTGCCTCTGTTGCGACGTTAACCTGGGCGGGATGGTAAACTTTGGGCCGGCAAATGGTTTGCGTATCCAGCCGCAAAGTTCCCCAGCTGGGCCCTGAGTGTGGGGCGGAGCACTCAGGGAGGCATTACACACCTCTCTCAGGGTGCTAGGCCAGCTGAGCAAGTGAATCTCAAGCTAAACAGCCGGCATCGGAGCGCCCTGAGAGAGGCCTCGAAGGGAAAAAAACAACCCTGAAAGTAATACCAAAAACATTCCCAATAAATAACTCAGCCCACCACAACATAAATCGCAAAAAAAACACAATCCCACTTCCCCGAGGTGGACATTACTGACCTCATTGCAGCCGTACAGCTCGGACTGTCCGCTTTCACAGGCGTTCCCAGCAGGGGGCGCTGTGGGGCGCTATGGGT
Source organism: Pristiophorus japonicus (assembly GCF_044704955.1). NCBI lineage: Eukaryota > Metazoa > Chordata > Chondrichthyes > Pristiophoridae > Pristiophorus > Pristiophorus japonicus. Next base: position 231,389,971 of record NC_091979.1, on the reverse strand, counting down.
CGGGCGGGATCTGTATATCGAGCCGGTGTCGCACCCAGGGCCGTTGCACACCCCCTCGCCTCTGCCGGGCGGTAATGCTCCGCGCCCCCTCGATACCGGCACCGAATGTCCCGGCGGGGAGAGCTCATCGCCGCCATTGCTGCCCCTCCGGGACACTAACAGGGATGGCAGAAGACCGAAAATCCAGCCCAAGAGTTTCTGTCACTGTGTTTCAGCAACACAGAATCACATCGAGTGTACAGCACAGAAACAGGCCATTCGACCCAACCGCTCCGTGCCGGTGTTTATGCTCCACACCAGCCCCCTCCCACCCCTCTTCATCTCACTCCATCACCCTATCCTTCTATTCCTTTCTCCCTCATGTGTTTATCCAGCCTCCCATTAAATGTATCTAACTATTCGCCTCAACCCCTCCCTGTAGCAGTGAGTCCCACATTCTCACCACTCTCTGGGTAAAGAAGTTTCTTCTGAATTCCCCATTGGATTTATTAGTGACTATCTTATATTGATGGCCCCGAGTTCTGGTCTACAAGCTGGAAAGTCTTCATAGAGGTACGGTGCCTGGAATTGTATCAGTTCACTTGGAAAGACAAACCCTTCAGGGTACACGTCCCAGAACTCTGTGCTCCACGAAATCCAAAAGTCCAATTGAGTAGTGGCTCATTGACATCGAGTGTAGACGTCAGCTTCGCTAAATTGGTTAACGTTGTGTCCGTTTAATGTCCATAAGCCAATTAAGCACTTAAAAAAAATGTGGGCACTGTTGTATTATTGGAAACGCAACAACCAATTTGCACACAGCAAGCTCCCACAAACAGCATGCGAAAATGACCCGATAATCTGTTTTAGTGATGTTGGTTGAATGATAAATATTGGCCTTAGGACAGTGGGGATAACTCCCCTGCTCTTATTCAAAATAGTGCCACGGGATCTTTTGTGTTCACCAGAGAGAGCAGACGGGATATCGGTTTAACATCTCATTTGAAGGAAGGTCCATTTGACAGTGCAGCGCTTCCTCAATACTGCCCCTCCAACAATGCGGGGCGCCCTCAGTACTGCCCTTCCGACAACGCTGGGCGCCCTCAGTACTGCCCCTCCGAAAGTGCAGCACTCCCTCAGTACTGGCGAATGATACTTAAAGGGTTGACGGTGGATAGACAATGGCAGACATTAAAGATCACATGGATGAACTTCAACAACTGTACATCCCTGTCTGGCGTAAAAATAAAACGGGGAAGATGGCTCAACCGTGGCTAACAAGGGAAATTAGGGATAGTGTTAAATCCATGGAAGAGGCATATAAATTGGCCAGAAAAAGCAGCAAACCTGAGGACTGGGAGAAATTTAGAATTCAGCAGAGGAGGACAAAGGATTTAATTAGGAGGGGGGAAATGCAGTATGAGGGTAAGCTAAAAGTTTCCATAGGTATGTGAAGAGTAAAAGATTAGTGAAGACAAATGTAGGTCCCTTTCAGTCAGAATCAGGTGAATTTATAATGGGGAACAAAGAGATGGCAGACCAATTGAACAAATACTTTGGCTCTGTCTTCACTAAGGAAGACACAAATAACCTTCTGGAAATATTAGGTGACCGAGGGTTTAGCGAGAAGGAGGAACTGAACGAAATCCTTATTAGTCAGGAAATTGTTTTAGGGAGGTTGATGGGAATAAAAGCCGATAAATCCCCAGGGCCTGATAGTCTGCATCCCAGAATACTTAAGGAAGTGGCCCTAGAAATAGTGGATGCATTTTCCAACAGTGTAGAGGCTTTGGATCACTTCCTATGGATTGGAGGGTAGCTAATGTAACCCCACTTTTTAAGAAAGGAGGGAGAGAGAAAACATGGAATTATAGACCGGTTAGCCTGACATCGGTAGTGGAGAAAATGTTGGAATCAATTATCAAAGATGTAATAGCAGCGCATTTGGAAAGCAGTGACAGGATTGGTCCACGTCAGCTTGGATTTATGAAAGGGAAATAATGCTTGACAAATCTTCTAGAATTTTTTGAGGATGTAACTAGTAGAGTGGACAAAGGAGAACCAGTGGATGTGGTGTATTTGGACTTTCAAAAGGCTTCTGACAAGATCCCACACAAGAGATTAGTGTGCAAAATTAAAGCACATGGTATTGGGGGTAATGTATTGACATGGATAGAGAACTGGTTGGCAGACAGGAAGCAGAGAGTCAGGATAAATGAGTCCTTTTCAGAATAGCAGGCAGTGACTAGTGGGGTACTGCAGGGTTCAGTGCTGGGACCCCAGCTATTTACAATTTACATTAATGATTTAGAAGAAGGAATTGAGTGTAATATCTCCAAGTTTGCAGATGACACTAAGCTGGGTGGCAGTGTGAGCTGTGAGGAGGATGCTAAGAGGCTGCAGGGTGACTTGGACAGGTTAGGTGAGTGGGCAAATGCATGGCAGATGCAGTAGAATATAGATAAATGTGAGGTTATTGACTTTGGTGGCAAAAACAGGAAGGGAGAATATTATCTGAACGGTGAAAGATTAGTAAAAGGGGGGAGGTGCAACGAGACCTGGGTGTCATGGTACATCAGTCATTGAAAGTTGGCATGCAGGTACAGCAGGTGGTGAAGAAGGCAAATGATATGTTGGCCTTCATAGTGAGAGGATTTGAGTATAGGAGCAGGGAGATATTACTGCAGTTTTACAGGGCCTTGGTGAAACATAGAAACATAGAAAATAGGTGCAGGAGTAGGCCATTATATCTTGGTGAGGCCACAACTTGAATATTGTGTACAGTTTTGATCTCCTAATCTGAGAAAGGACATTCTTGCTATTGAGGGAGTGCAGCGAAGGTTCACCAGACTGATTCCTGGGATGGCAGGACTGACAGATGAAGAAAGACTGGATAGACTAGGTTTATATTCACTGGAATTTAGAAAAATGAGAGTGGATCCCATCGAAACATGTAAAATTCTGACGGGATTGGACAGTTTAGCTGCAGGAAGAATGTTTCCGATGTTGGGGAAGTTCAGAACCAGGGGTCACAGTCTAAGGATAAGGGGAACTATTTAGGATCGAGATGAGGAGAAACCTCTTCACTCAGAGAATTGTGAACCTGTGGAATTCTCTACCACAGAAAGTTGTTGAGGCCAATTCGTTAGATATGTTCAAAAAGGAGTTAGATGTGGCTGTTACAGCTAAAGGGATCAAGTGGTATGGAGAGAAAACAGGAATGGGGTACTGAAGTTGCATGATCAGCCATGATCATATTGAATGATGGTGCAGGCTTGAAGGGCCGAATGGCCTACTCGTGCACCTATTTTCTATATTTCTATGTTTCTATCTAGGGACAGATACACTGATCTAGGAACAGATACATGGATATAGGGACAGATACACTTTTCTAGGGCCAGAAACACTGATCTAGGGGGAGATATACTGATCTAGGGACATATACACTGATTGAGGGAGAGATAAACTGATCTCGGGACAGATACAATGATCTAGGGGGAGATACAATAATCTAGGGACAGATACACCAATCTAGGGGTAGATACAATGAACTTGGGAAAGATACACTAATCTCGGGATAGTTACTCAGATCTAGGGGGAGATACAATGATCTACAGACAGATACTCTGATCGAGGGACAGATACACTGATCTAGGGGGAAATACAATACTCTAGGGACAGCTCCACCAATCTAGGGGTAGATACAATGATCTAGGGGCAGATACACTAATCTGGGGGAGATACAATGATCTAGGGACAGATACACAGATCTAGGGGACAGATACTCTGATCTAGGGGACAGATAATCTGATCTAGGGACAGGTACACTGATTTAGGTACAGATACTCTGATCTAGGGGACAGATAATCTGATCTAGGGACAGATACACTGATTTAGGTACAGATACTCTGATCTAGGGGACAGATAATCTGATCTAGGGACAGATACACTGATTTAGGTACAGATACTCTGATCTAGGGACAGGTACACTGATTTAAGGACAGTTAGTGATCTAGGGTCAGATACACCGATCTAGTGACAAATACACCCACCTTGGGACAGATACACTGATCTAGGGATAGTTACATTGATCCAAGGGACAGATACACTAATCGGAGTCGGAGGAGCGGCCCATAAAAGTGTGCGACTATTAGGGAGCAGCCAGCGGGAGTCGGAGGAGCCAGCTGGTGCAGGTGCAAGTGCAGGGGCCGAAGGTAAACAAAGAAGTAGAAAGAAATCGAAGGGTGACATCACAGCCAAGTGGGTAAGTGATTGGCTGGTGGATTGGTGAGTATTTAATCTTTTTTTCTTCTTTTCATTTCCTTATCAGTAGGTAACCTTTGACATTGTTGCCAAATTAAGTTAATCTAAGGGTTAAGACATGGCAGGAGAGCTCAGACATGTGTCATGCTCCTCCTGTGCAATGTGAAAAGCCAGGGCCTTTTCTGGTGTCCCTGATGACTACATGTGCAGTAAGTGTATCCTGCTGCAGCTCCTTACAGACCACATTGCGGCACTGGAGCTGCGCATGGACTCACTCTGGAGCATCCGCGATGCTGAGGATGTTGTGAATAGCATGTTTAGTGAGTTGGTCACACCGCAGACAAAGGTTACTCGGGCAGATAAGGAATGGGTGGTCATCAAGCAGAGCAGTGGAAGGAAGGTAGTGCATGGCTTCCCTGCGGTCATCCCCTTCCAAAACAGATACACCGTTTTGGGTGCTGTTGGGGGGTATGACTCATCAGAAGAAGACAGCAGCAGCCAAGTCCATGGCACCATGGGTGGCTCTGCTGCACAGGAGGGCAGGAAGAAGAGTGGAAGAGCTATAGTGATAGGAGATTCAATTGTAAGGAGAATAGATAGGCGTTTCTGCGGCCACAATCGAAACTCCAGGATGGTATGTTGCCTCCCTGGTGCAAGGGTCAAGGATGTCTCGGAGTGGCCGCAGGACATTTTGGAGGGGGAGGGTGAACAGTCAGTTGTCGTGGTGCATATAGGTACCAATGATATAGTTAAAAAACGGGATGAGGTCCTACAAGCTGAATTTAGGGAGCTAGGAGTTAAATTAAAAAGCAGGACCTCAAAGGTAATAATCTCAGGATTGCTACCAGTGCCACGTGCTAGTCAGAGTAGGAATTGCAGGATAGCTAAGATGAATACGTGGCTTGAGGAGTGGTGCAGGAGGGAGGGATTCAAATTCCGGGGACATTGGAACCAGTTCTGGAGACTAGTACAAACCGGACGGTCTCCACCTCGGCAGGACCGGAACCAATGTCCTTGGGGAAGTGTTTGCTAGTGCTGTTGGGGAGGGGTTATACAAATATGACAGGAGGATGGGAACCTATGCAGGGAGACAGAGGGAAGTAGAATGGGGGCAGAAGCAAAAGATAGAAAGAAGAAAAGTCAAAGTGGAGGGCAGAGAAACCCAAGGCAAAAATCAAAAAAGGCCACATTACAGCAAAATTCTAAAGGGGCAAAGTGTGTTAAAAAGACAAGCCTGAAGGCTCTGTGCCTCAATACGAGAGGTATTCGGAATAAGGCAGGCAGCTATTAACAAATATGATATAATTGAGATTACGGAGACATGGCTCCAGGGTGACCAAGGCTGGGAACTCAACATCCAGGTGTATTCAACTTTCAGGAAGGATAGACAGAAAGGAAAAGGAGGTGGGGTAGCGTTGCTGGTTAAAGAGGAAATTAACACAATAGTAAGGAAGGACATTAGCTTGGATGATGTGGAATCTGTATGGGTAGAGCTGCGAAATACCAAAGGGCAGAAAATGCTAGTGGGGAGTTGTGTACAGACCACCAAACAGTAGTAGTGAGGTTGGGGACAGCATCAAACAAGAAATTCGGGATGCGTGCAATAAAGGTACAGCAGTTATCATGGGCGACTTTAATCTACATATAGATTGGGCTAACCAAACTGGTAGCAATACGGTGGAGGAGGATTTCCTGGAGTGTATTAGGGATGGTTTTCTGGACCAATATGTCGAGGAACCAAATAGAGGGCTGGCCATCCTAGATTGGGTGATGTGTAGCGAGAAAGGACTAATTAGCAATCTTGTTGCGCGAGGCCCCTTGGGGAAGAGTGACCATAATGTGGTAGAATTCATTATTAAGATGGAGAGTGACATAGGTAATTCAGAGACTAGGGTGCTGAACTTAAGTAAGGTAACTGAGATGGTATGAGACGTAAATTGGCTAGAATAGACTGGCGAATGATACTTAATGGGTTGATGGTGGATAGGCAATGGCAAACATTTAAAGAGCACATGGATGAACTTCAACAATTGTACATCCATGTCTGGAGTAAAAATAAAAAAGGGAAGGTGGCTCAACCGTGGCTAACAAGGGAAATTAGGGATAGTGTTAAATCCAAGGAAGAGGCATATAAATTAGCCAGAAAAAGCAGCAAACCAGAGGACTGGGAGAAATTTAGAATTCAGCAGAGGAGGACAAAGGGTTTAATTAGGAGGGGGAAAGTAAGGATGAGAGGAAGCTTGCTGGGAACATAAAAACTGACTGCAAAAGCTTCTATAGATATGTGAAGAGAAAAAGATTAGTGAAGACAAACGTAGATCCCTTGCAGTCAGAATCAGGTGAATTTATAATGGGGAACAAAAAAATGGCAGACCAGTTGAACAAATACTTTGGTTCTGTCTTCACGAAGGAAGACACAAATAACCTTCCGGAAATACTAGGGAACCGAGGGTCTAGTGAGAAGGAGGAACTGAAGGAAATCCTTATTAGTCAGGAAATTGTGTTAGGGAAATTGATGGGATTGAAGGCCGATAAATCCCCAGGGCCCGATAGTCTGCATCCCAGAGTATTAAGGAAGTGGCCTTAGAAATAGTGGATGCATTGGTGATCATTTTCCAACAGTTTATCGACTCTGAATCAGTTCCTATGGACTGGAGAGTAGCTAATGTGATACCACATTTTTAAAAAGGAGGGAGAGAGAAAGCGGGGAATTATAGACTGGTTAGCCTGACATCGGTAGTGGGGAAAATGTTGGAATCAATTATTAAAGATGTAATAGCAGCGCATTTGGAAAGCAATGACAGGATCGGTCCAAGTCAGCTTGGATTTATGAAAGGGAAAACATGCTTGACAAATCTTCTAGAATTTTTTGAGGATGTAACTAGTAGAGTGGATAAGGGAGAACCAGTGGATGTGGTGCATTTGGACTTTGAAAAGGCTTTTGACATGGTCCCAAACAAGAGATTGGTGTGCAAAATTAAAGCATATGGTATTGGGGGTAATGTACTGCGTGGATAGAGAACTGGTTGGCAGACAGGAAGCAGAGAGTTGGGATAAACGGGTCCTTTTCAGAATGGCAAGCAGTGACTAGTGAAGTGCTGCAGGGCTCAGTGCTTAGACCCCAGATATTTACAATATACATCAATGATTTAGATGAAGAAACTGAGAGTAATATCTTCAAGTTTGCAGATGACACTAAGCTGGGTGGCAGTGTGAGCTGTGAGGAGGAAGCTAAGAGGCTGCAGGGTGACTTGGACAGGTTAGGTGAGTGGGCAAATGCATGGCAGATGCAGTAGAATGTGGATAAATGTGAGGTTATCCACTATGGTGGCAAAAACATGAAGGCAGAATATTATCTGAATGGCGGCAGATTAGGAAAAGGTGAGGTGCAACGAGACCTGGGTGTCATGGTACATCAGTCATTGAACGTTGGCATGCAGGTACAGCAGGTGGTGAAGAAGGCAAATGGCATGTTGGCCTTCATAGCTATGGGATTTGAGTATAGGGGCAGGGAGGTCTTACTGCAGTTATACAGGGCCTTGGTGATGCCTCACCTGGAATATTGTGTTAGTTTTGTTCTCCTAATCTGAGGAAGGACGTTCTTGCTATTGAGTGATTGCAGCGAAGGTTCAGCAGACTGATTCCCGGGATGGCAGGACTGACATATGAGGAGAGACTGGATTGACTGGGCCTGTATTCACTAGAGTTTAGAAGAATGAGAGGGGATCTTATAGAAACATATAAAATTCTGACAGGACTGGACAGGTTAGATGCAGGAAGAATGTTCCCGATGTTGGGGAAGTCCAGAACCAGTGGAAGGTCTAAGGAGAAGGGGTAAGCCATTTAGGACTGAGATGAGGAGAAACTTCTTCACTCAGAGTGTTGTTAACCTGTGGAATTCTCTTCAGCAGAGAGTTGTTGATGCCAGTTCATTAGATATATTCAAGAGGGAGTTGGATATGGTCCTTACGGCTAAAGGGATAAAGGGATCAAAAGAAAGCAAGAAAGGAGAACTGAGGTGAGTGATCAGCCATGATCTTATTGAATGGTGGTGCAGGCTCGAAGGGTCGAATGGCCTACTCCTGCACCTATTTTCTATGTTTCTATGTTTCTACGGACATATACAATAATCTAGTGACAGATACACTGATCTAGGGACAGATGCACTGATCTGAGGACAGACACAATGATCTAGGGTCAGATACACCGATCTTGTGAGAGATACAGTGACCGAAGGAGCGATACACTGAACTAGGGACAGATACACAGATCTATGGACATATACAATAATCAATGACAGATACACTGATCTACAGACAGATACACTGATCTATGGACAGATATACTGACCTAATGACAGATACACTGAACTAGGGACAGATACATTGACCTGGGGGGAGATACACTGATCGAGGGACAGATACACTGATCTCGGGACAGATACACTGATCTAGGGACAGATACATGTATCGAGGGACAGATACACTGATTTAGGGACAGATACAGTGGTCTAGGGTCAAAAACAATGATCTGGGGAAAATATACTGATCTAGGGGCATATACACTGATTTAGGGACGGATGCACTGATCTATGGCCAAAAATACTGATCTAGGGCCAGAAACATTGATCTAGGCACAGATATATTGATCTAGGGATAGATAGACTGATCTAGGGACGGATACAGTGATCAAGGGGACAGAGACTGTGATCTCGGGACAGATACACTGATGTATGGATAGATACATTGATCTAGGGACAGATACACTGATCTAGGGACAGATACAATGCTCTAGGGGGAGATGCACTGATCTGTGGACATATACAACAATCAAGTGACCGATACACTGATCTACGGACAGATATACTGATCTGGGGGAGATATACTGATCACGGGGCAGATACACAGCTCGAGGGGGAGATACACTGATCGAGGGACAGATACACTGATCTAGGGACAGATAGACTGATCTAGGGACAGATACACTGATCGAGGGACAGATTCACTGAACTAGGGACAGATACACTGATCGAGGGACAGATACTCTGATCTAGGGACAGATACACGGATCTAGGGATAGCTACATTGTTTTACAGACAGATACAGTGATCAAGGAGACAGAGACTCTGATCTTGGGAGAGATACACTGATCGATGGACAGATACACTGATCTAGGGGGAGATACACTGATCTATGGACAGATACACTGATCTAGGGGCCAGATACTCTGATCTATGGATAGATACAGTGATGTAGGTAGAGATATACTGAACTATGGAGAGATACATTGATCTAAGGACAGATACAGTGATTTTGGGGGACAGATACACTGATCTACAGACACATACACTGAGCTTTGGACAGATACACTGATCTAGGTACAGATACATTGACCTCGGGGACAATTACACTGATCTATAGACAGATACACTGCTCCATAAATATATACACTGATCTCAGGACAGATACACTGATCAAGGGATGTATACACTGATTTAGGGACAGATATACTGATCACGGGACAGATACACAGAACTAGTAACAGATACACTGATCAAGGGGGAAATACACTGACCTAGAACAGATACACTGATCAGAGGACAGATACACTGACCTAGGGACAGATACACTGATCAAGAGACAGATACACTGATCTAGAGACAGATACACTGATTTATGGACAGATACACTGATCGAGAGACAGATACACTGATTTAGGGACAGATACACTGATCTAAGGACAGATACACTGATCGAGGGACAGATACACTGATCTCAGGATAGATACACTGATTTATGGACAGATACACTGATCTAGGGACAGATACACTGATCTAGGGACAGATATACTGATCTAGGGACAGATACACTGATCTAGGGACAGATACACTGATCTAGGGACAGATACACTGATTGAGGGACAGATACACTGATCTAGGGACAGATACACTGATTTAGTGACAAATACTGTGATCTAGTGACAGATACATAAATCTAGTAACAGATACACTGATAAAGGGGAAGATTGGCTGATCTATGGACAGATACACTGATCTAGGGGGAGATCCACTGATCCATGTGACAGATAGACTGATCTAGGGGACAGTTACTCTGAGCTTGGGAAAGATACTCTGATCTAGGGACAGACCCTTGACCTAGGGACAGATACATGGATCTAGGGACAGCCACACTGATCTAGGGGCAGATACACTGATCTATCGACAGATACACTGATCAAGTGGTAGATACACTGATCTAGGTACAGACACACTGATCTACGGACACATACACTGACCTTTGGACAGATACCCTGATCTAGGTACAGATATATTTATCTCGGGGGACAAATACACTGATCTATGGGCAGATACACTGCTCTAAGTATATATGCACTGATCTAGGTGAGACACACTGATCTAGGGACAGATACACTGCTCTGGGGGAGATACACTGATCTATGGACATATACAATAACCTAGTGAGTGATACACTGATGTAGGGACAGATACACTGATCCCAGGACAGATACACTGATCTAGGGTCAGATTCACTGATCTAGGGACAGATACTATGATCAGAGGACAGATACAATGATCTATGGACAGATGCACTGATCAAGGGGAAGATACATTGATCTAGGGACAGATACTCTGATCTAGGGACAGATACACTGATCTAGGGAAAGATAACTGAAATAGGGACAGATACACTGATCAAGGGGACAGAGACTGTGATCTAGGGACACATACACTGATCTTTGGACAGATACACTGATCTAGGTACAGATACATTGATCTCGGGGGACAATTGCACTGATCTATGGGCTTATACACTGCTCGAGGGGCAGATACACTGATCAAGGGGACAGAGACTGTGATCTAGGGACACATACACTGATCTTTGGGCAGATACACTGATCTAGGTACAGATACATTGATCTCGGGGGACAATTGTACTGATCTATGGGTTTATACACTGCTCTATGAATATATACACTGATCTGGGGCAGATACACTGATCTAGGGACAGATACACTGCTCTAGGGGGAGATACACTGATCTGTGGACATATACAACAATCAAGTGACCAATACACTGATCTACGGACAGATATACTGATCTGGGGGAGATATACTGATCACGAGACAGATACACAGCTCGAGGGGGAGATACACTGATCGAGGGACAGATACACTGATCTAGGAACAGATAGACTGATCTAGGGACAGATACACTGATCTAGGGAAAGACCCACTGATCTGGGGACAGATACACGGATTTAGGGACAGATACACTGATCAGAGGACAGATACAATAATCTAGGGACAGATACACTGATCTAGGGACAGATACACTGATCTCGGGAAGACCCACTGATCTGGGGACAGATACACGGATTTAGGGACAGATACACTGATCAGAGGACAGATACAATAATCTAGGGACAGATACACTGATCTAGGGACAGATACATTGTTTTACGGACAGATACAGTGATCTATGGGAAGATACAGTTAAGTCAGGACAAATACAGTGATCTGTGGACAGATACACAGAGCTAGTGACAGATACACTGATCAAGAGGGAAAATACACTGATCTAGGGACAGATACAGTGATCAGAGGACAGATACAATAATCTAGGGACAGATACACTGATCTAGAGACAGATACACTGATCTCGGGACAGATACACTGATCTCGGGACAGATACAATGATCTAGGGGACAGATACACTGATCTCGGGACAGATACAATGATCTAGGGGACAGATACACTGATCTCGGGACAGATACACTGATCTAGGGACAGATACAGTGATGTAGGTAGAGATATACTGAACTATGGATAGATACATTGATCTAAGGACAGATACAGTGATTTCGGGGGATAGATACACTGATCTACAGACACATACACTGACCTTTGGACAGATACACTGATCTAGGTACACTGATCTATGGGCAGATACACTGCTCCATGAATATCTACACTGATCTAGGGATTGATACTCCGATCTCAGGACAGATACACTGATCTAGGGACATAAAAACTGATTTAGGGACAGATATACTGATTCGGGACACATACACTGATCAAGGGGAAATACACTGACCTCGGGACAGATACACTGATCAGAGGACAGATACACTGATCTAGGGTCAGATACACCGATCGAGGGACAGATACACTGATCTAGGGACAGATACAATAATCTAGGGACAGATACATTGTTTTACGGACAGATACAGTGATCTGTGGGCAGATACAGTTAAGTCAGGACAAATACAGTGATCTGTGGACAGATACACAGAGCTAGTGACAGATACACTGATCAAGAGGGAAAATACACTGATCTAGGGACAGATACGGTGATCAGAGGACAGATACAATAATCTAGGGACAGATACACTGATCTAGAGACAGATACACTGATCTCGGGACAGATACACTGATCTCGGGACAGATACAATGATCTAGCGGACAGATACACTGATCTCGGGACAGATACACTGATCTAGGGACAGATACAGTGATGTAGGTAGAGATATACTGAAGTATGGATAGATACATTGATCTAAGGACAGATACAGTGATTTCGAGGGATAGATACACTGATCTACAGACACATACACTGACCTTTGGACAGATACACTGATCTAGGTACACTGATCTATGGGCAGATACACTGCTCCATGAATATATACACTGATCTAGGGACAGATACTCCGATCTCAGGACAGATACACTGATCTAGGGACATATACACTGATTTAGGGACAGATATACTGATTCGGGACAGATACACTGATCAAGGGGAAATACACTGACCTAGGGACAGATACAATGATCTAGGGACAGATACACTGATCTAGGGTCAGATACACCGATCGAGGAACAGATACACTGATCTAGGGACAGATACAATAATCTAGGGACAGATACAGTGATCTATGGGCAGATACAGTTAAGTCAGGACAAATACAATGATCTGTGGACAGATACACAGAGCTAGTGACAGATACACTGATCAAGAGGGAAAATACACTGATCTAGGGACAGATACAGTGATCAGAGGAGAGATACAATAATCTAGGGATAGATACACTGATCTAGAGACAGATACACTGATCACTGGACAGATACACTGATCTATGGACAGATACAATGATCTAGGGGACAGATACACTGATCTAGGGACAGATACAGTGATGTAGGTAGAGATATACTGAACTATGGACAGATACATTGATCTAAGGACAGATACAGTGATTTCGGGGGACAGATACACTGATCTACAGACACATACACTGACCTTTGGACAGATACACTGATCTAGGTACACTGATCTATCGGCAGATACACTGCTGCATGAATATGTACACTGATCTAGGGACAGATACTCCGATCTCAGGACAGATACACTGATCGAGGGACATATACACTGATTTAGGGACAGATATACTGATTCGGGACAGATACACTGATCAAGGGGAAATACACTGACCTAGGGACAGATACACTGATCAGAGGACAGATACAATGATCTACGGACAGATACACTGATCTAGGGTCATATACACCGATCGAGGGACAGATACACTGATCTAGGGACAGATACACTGATTTAGGGACTGATATGCTGATCTAGGGACATATACACTGATTTAGGGACAGATACACTGATCGAGGGATAGATACACTGATTTAGGGACAGATACACTGACCTAGGGACAGATACATTGATCTAGGGATAGATGCACTGATTTAGGAACAGATACACTGATCTAAGGACAGATACACTGATGTAGGGACAGATACACTGATTGATGGACAGATACACTGATTGAGAGACAGATACACTGATTGAGAGACACATACACTGATCTAGGGACAGATAAACTGATCTAGGGGACAGATATTCTGAGCTAGGGAAAGATACTCTGATCTAGGGACAGACCCTTGACCTAGGGACAGATATATGGATCTAGGTACAACCACGCTGATCTAGGGGCAGATACAATGATCTATCGACAGATACACTGATCAAGTGGTAGATACACTGATCTAGGGACAGATACACTGATCTACGGACACATACACTGACCTTTGGACAGATACCCTGATCTAGGTACAGATATATTTATCTCGGTGGACAAATACACTGATCTATGGGCAGATACACTGCTCTATGTATATATACACTGATCTAGGTGAAGACACACTGATCTAGGGACAGATACACTGATCTAGGGTCCGATCCACTGATCTCGGGATAGATACACTGATCTAGCAACAGATACATTGATCTAGGGACAGATATACTAATTAGGGACAGATACACTATTCTGGGGACAGATACACTGATCTAGGGAAGATACACTGATGTAGCGACAGATACATTGATCTAGGGAGAGATACACTGATCTAGGGACAGATACACTGATCTCGGGACAGATACACTGATCTAGGGACATATACACTGTACTAGCGACAGATAAATTGATCTAGCGACAGATACACTGATCTAGGGACAGATAGACTGATCTAGGGACAGGTATACTGATCTAGGGACAGACCCACTGATCTGGGGACAGATACACGGATTAAGGGACAGATCCACTGATCAGAGGACAGATACTATAATCTCGGGACAGATACACTGATCTAGGGACAGATACATTGTTTTACGGACAGATACAGTGATCTATGGGCAGATACAGTTAAGTCAGGACAAATACAGTGATCTGCGGACAGGTACACAGAGCTAGTGACAGATACACTGATCAAGGGGGAAAATACACTGATCTAGGGACAGATACAGTGATTAGAGGACAGATACAATAATCTAGGGACAGATACACTGATCTAGAGACAGATACAATGATCTAGGGACAGATACACTGATCTATGGACAGATACAATGATCTAAGGACAGATACACTGAAATAGAGCCAGAACCACTGATCTATGGGGAGATATACTGATCTGGGGACATATACACTGATTTATTGAGAGATACACTGATTTAGGGATAGATACTGTGATCCAGGAACAGATACAGATTTAGGGACAGATACACTGATGTAGGGACAGATACACTGATCTAGGTGACAGAAACACTGATCTGGGGGAGATACTCTGATCTAGGGACAGATACACTGATCTTGGGACAGATACTCTGATCTAGGGTCAGATCCACTGATCTATGGACAGGTACACTGATCTAGCAACAGATACATGGATCTAGGGACAGATACACTGATTTAGGGACAGACACACTGTTCTGGGGACAGATACACTGATCTAGGGACAGATACACTGATCTAGGGACAGATACACTGAACTAGGTGACAGAAACACTGATCTGGGGGAGATAGTCTGATCTAGGGACAGATACACTGATCTCGGGACAGATACAGTGAACTAGGGTCAGATCCACTGATCTAGGGACAGATACACTGAATTAGGGACAGATACACTGATCTCGGGACAGATACACTGATCTAGGGACAGATACACTGATGTAGCGACAGATACACTGATCTAGGGAGAGATACACTGATCTAGGGACAGATACACTGATCGAGGGACATATACACTGATTGAGGGACAGATACACTGATCTCGGGACAGATACAGTGATCTAGGGTCAGATCCACTGATCTAGGGACAGATACACTGAATTAGGGACAGATACACTGATCTCAGGACAGATACACTGATCTAGGGACAGATACACTGATGTAGCGACAGATACACTGATCTAGGGAGAGATACACTGATCTAGGGACAGATACACTGATCGAGGGACAGATACACTGATTGAGGGACAGATACACTGATTTAGGGACAGATACACTGTTCTAGGGACAGATACACTGATCTAGGGACAGATACACTGATCTAGGGACAGAAACACTGATCGAGGGACAGATATATTGATTTAGGGACAGATAAACTGATTTAGGGACAGATACACTGATCTCGGGACAGATACACTGATCTAGGGACAGATACACTGATGTAGCGACAGATACACTGATCTAGGGAGAGATACACTGATCTAGGGACAGATACACTGATCTAGGGACAGATACACTGATCGAGGGACAGATATACTGATTTAGGGACAGATATACTGATTTAGAGACAGATACACTGATCTAGGGACAGATACACTGATCTAGGGACAGATGCACTGATCTAGAGACAGATACACTGATCTAGGGACAGATACACTGATCTAGGGACAGATACACTGATGTAGGGACAGATACACTGATGTGGGGACAGATACAGCGATCTAGGGACAGGTACACTGATCTAGGGACAGTTACACTGATCGAGGGACAGATATACTGATTTAGGGACAGATACACTGTTCTGGGGACAGATACACTGATGTCGCGACAGATACACTGATCTAGGGAGAGATACACTGATTTAGGGACAGATACACTGTTCTTGGGACAGATACACTGATCTAGGGACAGATACACTGATCTAGGGACAGATACACTGATCGAGGGACAGATATATTGATTTAGGGACAGATACACTGAACTAGGGACAGATACACTGATCTAGGGACAGATGCACTGATCTAGGGACAGATACACTGAGCTAGCGACAGATACACTGATTTAGGGACAGATACACTGATGTAGGGACAGATACAGTGATCTAGGGACAGGTACACTGATCTAGGGACAGATACACTGATCGAGGGACAGATATACTGATTTAGGGACAGATACACTGTTCTGGGGACAGATACACTGTTCCGGGGACAGATACACTGATCTAGGGACAGATACACTGATGTAGGGACAGATACACTGATCTAGGGAGAGATACACTGATCTAGGGACAGATACACTGATCTAGGGACAGATACACTGATCGAGGGACAGATACACTGATTTAGGGACAGATACACTGTTCTAGGGACAGATACACTGAATTAGGGACAGATACACTGATCTCGGGACAGATACACTGATCTAGGGACAGATACACTGATGTAGCGACAGATACACTGATCTAGGGAGAGATACACTGATCTAGGGACAGATACACTGATCGAGAGACAGATACACTGATTTAGGGACAGATACACTGTTCTAGGGACAGATACACTGATCTAGGGACAGATACACTGATCTAGGGACAGAAACACTGATCGAGGGACAGATATATTGATTTAGGGACAGATACACTGATTTAGGGACAGATACACTGATCTCGGGACAGATACACTGATCTTGGGACAGATACACTGATGTAGCGACAGATACACTGATCTAGGGAGAGATACACTGATCTAGGGACAGATACACTGATCTAGGGACAGATACACTGATCGAGGGACAGATATACTGATTTAGGGACAGATATACTGATTTAGAGACAGATACACTGATCTAGGGACAGATGCACTGATCTAGAGACAGATACACTGATCTAGGGACAGATACACTGATCTAGGGAGAGATACACTGATCTAGGGACAGATACACTGATCTAGGGACAGATACACTGATGTAGGGACAGATACACTGATGTAGGGACAGATACAGCGATCTAGGGACAGGTACACTGATCTACGGACAGATACACTGATCGAGGGACAGATACACTGATCTAGGGACAGATACACTGATTTAGGGACTGATACTCTGATCTAGGGACATATACACTGATTTAGGGACAGATACACTGATCGAGGGATAGATACACTGATTTAGGGACAGATACACTGACCTAGGGACAGATACATTGATCTAGGGATAGATGCACTGATTTCGGAACAGATACACTGATCGAAGGACAGATACACTGATGTAGGGACAGATACACTGATAGATGGACAGATACACTGATCTAGGGACATATACACTGTACTAGCGACAGATAAATTGATCTAGGGACAGATACACTGATCTAGGGACAGATAGACTGATCTAGGGACAGGTATACTGATCTAGGGACAGACCCACTGATCTGGGGACAGATACACGGATTAAGGGACAGATCCACTGATCAGAGGACAGATACTATAATCTAGGGACAGATACACTGATCTAGGGACAGATACATTGTTTTACGGACAGATACAGTGATCTATGGGCAGATACAGTTAAGTCAGGACAAATACAGTGATCTGCGGACAGATACACAGAGCTAGTGACAGATACACTGATCAAGGGGGAAAATACACTGATCTAGGGACAGATACAGTGATTAGAGGACAGATACAATAATCTAGGGACAGATACACTGATCTAGAGACAGATACAATGATCTAGGGACAGATACACTGATCTATGGACAGATACAATGATCTAGGGGACAGATACACTGATCTAGGGACAGATACAGTGATGTAGGTAGAGATATACTGAACTATGGATAGATACATTGATCTAGGGAGAGATACACTGATCTAGGGACAGATACACTGATCTAGGGACAGATACACTGATCGCGGGACAGATACACTGATAAAGGGACAGATACACTGTTCTAGGGACAGATACACTGATCTAGGGACAGATACACTTATCTAGGGACAGATACACTGATCGAGGGACAGATATACTGATTTAGGGACAGATACACTGATCTAGGGACAGATGCACTGATCTAGGGACAGATGCACTGATCTAGGGACAGATAAACTGATGTGGGGACAGATACTCTGATCTAGGGCCAGATACTCTGGTGTAGGGACTGATACTCTGATCAGTGGACAGATACAATGATCTAGGTACAGATACACTGATTTAAGGACAGATACACTGATCTAGCGACATATACACTAATCTATGGACAGATACACTGATCTAGGGAAAGGTAGACTAAACTTGGGACAGATACACTGATTTAGGGGGAGATATTCTGATCTAGGGTCAGATAGGCTGATCTAGGGAAAGATACACTGATCTCGGGACAGATACCCCAATATAAGGACAGATATCATCTGATCTAGGGACAGCTGCACAGATCTAAGGACAGATACACTGAAATAGAGCCAGAACCACTGATCTATGGGGCGATATACTGATCTGGGGACATATACACTGATTTATTGAGAGATACACTGATTTAGGGATAGATACTGTGATCTAGGGACAGATACAGATTTAGGGACAGATACACTGATGTAGGGACAGATACACTGATCTAGGTGACAGAAACACTGATCTGGGGGAGATACTCTGATCTAGGGACAGATACACTGATCTTGGGACAGATACTCTGATCTAGGGTCAGATCCAATGATCTATGGACAGATACACTGATCTAGCAACAGATACATGGATCTAGGGACAGATATACTGATTTAGGGACAGACACACTGTTCTGGGGACAGATACACTGAACTAGGTGACAGAAACACTGATCTGGGGGAGATAGTCTGATCTAGGGACAGATACACTGATCTCGGGACAGATACAGTGATCTAGGGTCAGATCCACTGATCTAGGGTCAGATACACTGATCCAGCAACAGATACATTGATCTAGGGACAGATATACTGATTTAGGGACAGATACACTGTTCTGGGGACAGATACACTGAACTAGAGACAGATACACTGATGTAGCGACAGATACACTGATCTAGGGAGAGATACACTGATTTAGGGACAGATACACTGTTCTAGGGACAGATACACTGATCTAGGCACAGATACACTGATCGAGGGACAGATATATTGATTTAGGGACAGATACACTGAACTAGGGACAGATACACTGATCTAGGGACAGATGCACTGATCTCGGGACAGATACACTGAGCTAGCGACAGATACACTGATTTAGGGACAGATACACTGATGTAGGGACAGATACAGTGATCTAGGGACAGGTACACTGATCTAGGGACAGATACACTGATCGAGGGACAGATATACTGATTTAGGGACAGATACACTGTTCTGGGGACAGATACACTGTTCCGGGGACAGATACACTGATCTAGGGAGAGATACACTGATCTAGGTACAGATACACTGATCTAGGGACAGATACACTGATCGAGGGACAGATACACTGATTTAGGGACAGATACACTGTTCTAGGGATAGATACACTGATCTAGGGACAGATACACTGATATAGGGACAGATACTCTGATCGAGGGGCAGATTCCCTGATGTAGGGTCTGATGCTCTGATCAGAGGACAGATACAATGATCTAGGTACAGATACACTGATATAAGGACAGATACACTGATCTAGCGACAGATACACTGATCTAAGGGCAGATACACTGATCTAGGGAAAGGTAGACTGAACTTGGGACATATACACTGATCTAGGGGGAGATATTCTGATCTCGGGTCAGATAGGCTGATCTAGGGAAAGATACACGGATCTCGGGACAGATACCCCGATATAGGGACAGATATCATCTGATCTCGGGACAGCTACACAGATCTAAGGACAGATGCACTGATATAGAGCCAGAACCACTGATCTATGGGGAGATATACTGATCTAGGGACATATACACTGATTTATTGAGAGATACTCTGATCTAGGGACAGATACACTGATCTAGGGACAGATACACTGATCTAGGGACAGATACACTGATTTAGGGACAGACACACTGTTCTGGGGATAGATACACTGATCTAGGGACAGATACACTGATCTAGGGAAAGATACACTGAACTAGGTGACAGAAACACTGATCTGGGGGAGATACTCTGATCGAGGGACAGATACACTGATCTCGGGACAGATACAGTGATCTAGGGTCAGATCCACTGATCTAGGGACAGATACACTGATCTTGCAACAGATACATTGATCTAGGGACAGATATACTGATTTAGGGACAGATACACTGTTCCGGGGACAGATACACTGATCTAGGGACAGATACACTGATGTAGCGACAGATACACTGATCTAGGGAGAGATACACTGATTTGGGGACAGATACACTGTTCTAGGGACAGATACACTGATCTAGGGACAGATACACTGATCGAGGGACAGATATATTGATTTAGGTACAGATACACTGAACTAGGGACAGATACAATGATCTAGGGACAGATGCACTGATCTAGGGACAGATACACTGAGCTAGCGACAGATACACTAATTTAGGGACAGATACACTGATGTAGGGACAGATACAGTGATCTAGGGACAGGTACACTGATCTAGGGACAGATACACTGATCGAGGGACAGATATACTGATTTAGGGACAGATACACTGTTCTGGGGACAGATACACTGTTCCGGGGACAGATACACTGATCTGGGGAGAGATACACTGATCTAGGGACAGATACACTGATCTAGGGACAGATACACTGATCGAGGGACAGATACACTGATTTAGGGACAGATACACTGTTCTAGGGACAGATACACTGATCTACGGACAGATACACTGATATAGGGACAGATACTCTGATCGAGGGCCAGATACTGTGATGTAGGGTCTGATGCTCTGATCAGAGGACAGATACAATGATCTAGGTACAGATACACTGATTTAAGGACAGATACACTGATCTAGCGACAGATACACTGATCTAAGGGCAGATATACTGATCTAGGGAAAGGTAGACTGAACTTGGGACATATACACTGATCGAGGGGTAGATATTCTGATCTGGGGTCAGATAGGCTGATCTAGGGAAAGATACACGGATCTCGGGACAGATACCCCGATATAGGGACAGATAGCATCTGATCTCGGGACAGCTACACAGATCTAAGGACAGATGCACTGATATAGAGCCAGAACCACTGATCTATGGGGAGATATACTGATCTAGGGACATATACACTGATTTATTGAGAGATACTCTGATCTAGGGACAGATACATTGATCTAGGGACAGATACACTGAATTAGGGACAGATACACTGATCTCGGGACAGATACACTGATCTAGGGACAGATACACTGATGTAGCGACAGATACACTGATCTAGGGAGAGATACACTGATCTAGGGACAGATACACTGATCTAGGGACAGATACACTGATCGAGGGACAGATACACTGATTTAGGGACAGATACACTGTTCTAGGGACAGATACACTGATCTTGGGACAGATACACTGATCTAGGGACAGAAACACTGATCGAGGGACAGATATATTGATTTAGGGACAGATACACTGATTTAGGGACAGATACACTGATCTCGGGACAGATACACTGATCTAGGGACAGATACACTGATGTAGCGACAGATACACTGATCTAGGGAGAGATACACTGATCTAGGGACAGATACACTGATCTAGGGACAGATACACTGGTCTAGGGACAGATACACTGATCTAGGGACAGATGCACTGATCTAGAGACAGATACACTGATCTAGGGACAGATACACTGATCTAGGGACAGATACACTGATGTAGGGACAGATACACTGATGTAGGGACAGGTACACTGATCGAGGGACAGATACACTGATCGAGGGACAGATATACTGATTTAGGGACAGATATACTGATTTAGGGACAGATACACTGTTCTGGGGACAGATACACTGATGTAGCGACAGATACACTGATCTAGGGAGAGATACACTGATTTAGGGACAGATACACTGATGTAGGGAGAGACACAGTGATCTAGGGACAGGTACACTGATCTAGGGACAGATACACTGATCGAGGGACAGATATACTGATTTAAGGACAGATACACTGTTCTGGGGACAGATACACTGTTCCGGGGACAGATACACTGATCTAGGGACAGATACACTGATGTAGCGACAGATACACTGATCTAGGGAGAGATACACTGATCTAGGGACAGATACACTGATCTAGGGACAGATACACTGATCGAGGGACAGATACACTGATTTAGGGAGAGATACACTGTTCTAGGGACAGATACACTGATCTTGGGACAGATACACTGATCTAGGGACAGAAACACTGATCGAGGGACAGATATATTGATTTAGGGACAGATACACTGATTTAGGGACAGATACACTGATCTCGGGACAGATACACTGATCTAGGGACAGATACACTGATGTAGCGACAGATACACTGATCTAGGGAGAGATACACTGATCTAGGGACAGATACACTGATCTAGGGACAGATACACTGGTCTAGGGACAGATACATTGATCTAGGGACAGATGCACTGATCTAGAGACAGATACACTGATCTAGGGACAGATACACTGATCTAGGGACAGATACACTGATGTAGGGACAGATACACTGATGTAGGGACAGGTACACTGATCGAGGGACAGATACACTGATCGAGGGACAGATATACTGATTTAGGGACAGATATACTGATTTAGGGACAGATACACAGTTCTGGGGACAGATACACTGATGTAGCGACAGATACACTGATCTAGGGAGAGATACACTGATTTAGGGACAGATACACTGATGTAGGGACAGACACAGTGATCTAGGGACAGGTACACTGATCTAGGGACAGATACACTGATCGAGGGACAGATATACTGATTTAAGGACAGATACACTGTTCTGGGGACAGATACACTGTTCCGGGGACAGATACACTGATCTAGGGACAGATACACTGATGTAGGGACAGATACACTGATCTGGGGAGAGATACACTGATCTAGGGACAGATACACTGATCTAGGGACAGATACACTGATCTAGGGACAGATACACTGATCTAGGGACAGATACACTGATGTAGGGACAGATACACTGATGTAGGGACAGGTACACTGATCTAGGGACAGATACACTGATCGAGGGACAGATATACTGATTTAGGGACAGATATACTGATTTAGGGACAGATACACTGTTCTAGGGACAGATACACTCAATTCGGGACAGATACACTGATCTCGGGACAGATACACTGATCTAGGGACAGATACACTGATGTAGCGACAGATACACTGATCTAGGGAGAGATGCACTGATCTAGGGACAGATACACTGATCGAGGGACAGATACACTGATGTAGGGACAGATACACTGATGTAGGGACAGGTACACTGATCTAGGGACATATACACTGATCGAGGGACAGATATACTGATTTAGGGACAGATATACTGATTTAGGGACAGATACACTGATCTCGGGACAGATACACTGATCTAGGGACAGATGCACTGATCTAGAGACAGATACACTGATCTAGGGACTGATACACTGATCTAGGGACAGATACACTGATGTAGGGACAGATACACTGATGTAGGGACAGATACACCGATCTAGGGACAGGTACACTGATCTAGGGACAGATACACTGATCGAGGGACAGATATACCGATTTAGGGACAGATATACTGATTTGGGGACAGATACACTGTTCTGGGGACAGATACACTGATGTAGCGACAGATACACTTATCTAGGGAGAGATACACTGATTTTGGGACAGATACACTGTTCTAGGGACAGATACACTGATCTAGGGACAGATACACTGATCTAGGGACAGATATATTGATTTTGGGACAGATACACTGAACTAGAGACAGATACACTGATCTAGGGACAGATGCACTGATCTAGGGACAGATACACTGAGCTAGTGACAGATAAACTGATTTAGGGACAGATACACTGATCTAGGGACAGATACACTGATCGAGGGACAGATACACTGATTTAGGGACAGATACACTGTTCTAGGGATAGATACACTGATCTAGGGACAGATACACTGATATAGGGACAGATACTCTGATCGAGGGCCAGATACTGTGATGTAGGGTCTGATGCTCTGATCAGAGGACAGATACAATGATCTAGGTACAGATACACTGATATAAGGACAGATACACTGATCTAGCGACAGATACACTGATCTAAGGGCAGATACACTGATCTAGGGAAAGGTAGACTGAACTTGGGACATATACACTGATCTAGGGGGAGATATTCTGATCTCGGGTCAGATAGGCTGATCTAGGGAAAGATACACGGATCTCGGGACAGATACCCCGATATAGGGACAGATATCATCTGATCTCGGGACAGCTACACAGATCTAAGGACAGATGCACTGATATAGAGCCAGATCCACTGATCTATGGGGAGATATACTGATCTAGGGACATATACACTGATTTATTGAGAGATACTCTGATCTAGGGACAGATACACTGATCTAGGGACAGATACACTGATCTAGGGACAGATACACTGATTTAGGGACAGACACACTGTTCTGGGGATAGATACACTGATCTAGGGACAGATACACTGATCTAGGGACAGATACACTGAACTAGGTGACAGAAACACTGATCTGGGGGAGATACTCTGATCGAGGGACAGATACACTGATCTCGGGACAGATACAGTGATCTAGGGTCAGATCCACTGATCTAGGGACAGATACACTGATCTTGCAACAGATACATTGATCTAGGGACAGATATACTGATTTAGGGACAGATACACTGTTCCGGGGACAGATACACTGATCTAGGGACAGATACACTGATGTAGCGACAGATACACTGATCTAGGGAGAGATACACTGATTTGGGGACAGATACACTGTTCTAGGGACAGATACACTGATCTAGGGACAGATACACTGATCGAGGGACAGATATATTGATTTAGGTACAGATACACTGAACTAGGGACAGATACAATGATCTAGGGACAGATGCACTGATCTAGGGACAGATACACTGAGCTAGCGACAGATACACTAATTTAGGGACAGATACACTGATGTAGGGACAGATACAGTGATCTAGGGACAGGTACACTGATCTAGGGACAGATACACTGATCGAGGGACAGATATACTGATTTAGGGACAGATACACTGTTCTGGGGACAGATACACTGTTCCGGGGACAGATACACTGATCTGGGGACAGATACACTGATCTAGGGAGAGATACACTGATCTAGGGACAGATACACTGATCTAGGGACAGATACACTGATCGAGGGACAGATACACTGATTTAGGGACAGATACACTGTTCTAGGGACAGATACACTGATCTACGGACAGATACACTGATATAGGGACAGATACTCTGATCGAGGGCCAGATACTGTGATGTAGGGTCTGATGCTCTGATCAGAGGACAGATACAATGATCTAGGTACAGATACACTGATTTAAGGACAGATACACTGATCTAGCGACAGATACACTGATCTAAGGGCAGATATACTGATCTAGGGAAAGGTAGACTGAACTTGGGACATATACACTGATCTAGGGGGAGATATTCTGATCTAGGGTCAGATAGGCTGATCTAGGGAAAGATACACGGATCTCGGGACAGATACCCCGATATAGGGACAGATAGCATCTGATCTCGGGACAGCTACACAGATCTAAGGACAGATGCACTGATATAGAGCCAGAACCACTGATCTATGGGGAGATATACTGATCTAGGGACATATACACTGATTTATTGAGAGATACTCTGATCTAGGGACAGATACATTGATCTAGGGACAGATACACTGATGTAGCGACAGATACACTGATCTAGGGACAGATACACTGATCTAGGGACAGATACACTGGTCTAGGGACAGATACACTGATCTAGGGACAGATGCACTGATCTAGAGACAGATACACTGATCTAGGGACAGATACACTGATCTAGGGACAGATACACTGATGTAGGGACAGATACACTGATGTAGGGACAGGTACACTGATCGAGGGACAGATACACTGATCGAGGGACAGATATACTGATTTAGGGACAGATATACTGATTTAGGGACAGATACACTGTTCTGGGGACAGATACACTGATGTAGCGACAGATACACTGATCTAGGGAGAGATACACTGATTTAGGGACAGATACACTGTTCTAGGGACAGATACACTGATCTAGGGACAGATACACTGATCTAGGGACAGATATATTGATTTAGGGACAGATACACTGAACTAGGGACAGATACACTGATCTAGGGACAGATGCACTGATCTAGGGACAGATACACTGAGCTAGCGACAGATACACTGATTTAGGGACAGATACACTGATGTAGGGACAGACACAGTGATCTAGGGACAGGTACACTGATCTAGGGACAGATACACTGATCGAGGGACAGATATACTGATTTAAGGACAGATACACTGTTCTGGGGACAGATACACTGTTCCGGGGACAGATACACTGATCTAGGGACAGATACACTGATGTAGGGACAGATACACTGATCTAGGGAGAGATACACTGATCTAGGGACAGATACACTGATCTAGGGACAGATACACTGATCTAGGGACAGATACACTGATCTAGGGACAGATACACTGATGTAGGGACAGATACACTGATGTAGGGACAGGTACACTGATCTAGGGACAGATACACTGATCGAGGGACAGATATACTGATTTAGGGACAGATATACTGATTTAGGGACAGATACACTGTTCTAGGGACAGATACACTCAATTCGGGACAGATACACTGATCTCGGGACAGATACACTGATCTAGGGACAGATACACTGATGTAGCGACAGATACACTGATCTAGGGAGAGATGCACTGATCTAGGGACAGATACACTGATCGAGGGACAGATACACTGATTTAGGGACAGATACACTGTTCTAGGGACAGATACACTGATCTAGGGACAGATACACTGATCTAGGGACAGATACACTGATGTAGGGACAGATACACTGATGTAGGGACAGATACAGCGATCTAGGGACAGGTACACTGATCTAGGGACAGATACACTGATCGAGGGACAGATATACTGATTTAGGGACAGATATACTGATTTAGGGACAGATACACTGTTCTGGGGACAGATACACTGATGTAGCGACAGATACACTGATCTAGGGAGAGATACACTGATTTAGGGACAGATACACTGTTCTAGGGACAGATACACTGATCTAGGGACAGATACACTGATCTAGGGACAGATATATTGATTTAGGGACAGATACACTGAACTAGGGACAGATACACTGATCTAGGGACAGATGCACTGGTCTAGGGACAGATACACTGAGCTAGTGACAGATAAACTGATTTAGGGACAGATACACTGATGTAGGGACAGATACAGTGATCTAGGGACAGGTACACTGATCGAGGGACAGATACACTGATGTAGCGACAGATACACTGATCTAGGGAGAGATGCACTGATCTAGGGACAGATACACTGATGTAGCGACAGATACACTGATCTAGGGGGAGATACACTGATCTAGGGACAGATACACTGATCTAGGGACAGATACACTGACCGAGGGACAGATACACTGATTTAGGGACAGATACACTGTTCTAGGGACAGATACACTGATCTTGGGACAGATACACTGATCTAGGGACAGAAACACTGATCGAGGGACAGATATATTGATTTAGGGACAGATACACTGATTTAGGGACAGATACACTGATCTCGGGACAGATACACTGATCTAGGGACAGATACACTGATGTAGCGACAGATACACTGATCTAGGGAGAGATACACTGATCTAGGGACAGATACACTGATCTAGGGACAGATACACTGATCTAGGGACAGATGCACTGATCTAGAGACAGATACACTGATCTAGGGACAGATACACTGATCTAGGGACAGATACACTGATGTAGGGACAGATACACTGATGTCGGGACAGGTACACTGATCTAGGGACATATACACTGATCGAGGGACAGATATACTGATTTAGGGACAGATACACTGATCTCGGGACAGATACACTGATCTAGGGACAGATGCACTGATCTAGAGACAGATACACTGATCTAGGGACAGATACACAGATCTAGGGACAGATACACTGATCTAGGGACAGATACACTGATGTAGGGACAGATACACTGATGTAGGGACAGATACACCGATCTAGGGACAGGTACACTGATCTAGGGACAGATACACTGATCGAGGGACAGATATACCGATTTAGGGACAGATATACTGATTTGGGGACAGATACACTGTTCTGGGGACAGATACACTGATGTAGCGACAGATACACTTATCTAGGGAGAGATACACTGATTTTGGGACAGATACACTGTTCTAGGGACAGATACACTGATCTAGGGACAGATACACTGATCTAGGGACAGATATATTGATTTTGGGACAGATACACTGAACTAGAGACAGATACACTGATCTAGGGACAGATGCACTGATCGAGGGACAGATACACTGAGCTAGTGACAGATAAACTGATTTAGGGACAGATACAGTGATTTAGGGACAGGTACACTGATCTAGGGACAGATACACTGATCGAGGGACAGATACACTGATTTAGGGACAGATAAACTGTTCTAGGGACAGGTACACTGATCTCGGGACAGATACTCTGATCGAGGGCCAGATACTGTGATGTAGGGTCTGATGCTCTGATCAGAGGACAGATACAATGATCTAGGTACAGATACACTGATTTAAGGACAGATACACTGATCTAGCGACAGATACACTGATCTAAGGGCAGATACACTGATCTAGGGAAAGGTAGACTGAACTTGGGACATATACACTGATCTAGGGGGAGATATTCTGATCTAGGGTCAGATAGGCTGATCTGGGGAAAGATACACGGATCTCGGGACAGATACCCCGATATAGGGACAGATAGCATCTGATCTCGGGACAGCTACACAGATCTAGGGACAGATACACTGATTTAGGGACAGATACACTGATCTAGGGACAGATACACTGATCGAGGGACAGATATACTGATTTAGGGACAGATATACTGATTTAGAGACAGATACACTGATCTAGGGACAGATACACTGATCTAGGGACAGATGCACTGATCTAGAGACAGATACACTGATCTAGGGACAGATACACTGATGTAGGGACAGATACACTGATGTAGGGACAGATACAGCGATCTAGGGACAGGTACACTGATCTAGGGACAGATACACTGATCGAGGGACAGATATACTGATTTAGGGACAGATATACTGATTTGGGGACAGATACACTGTTCTGGGGACAGATACACTGATGTAGCGACAGATACACTGATCTAGGGAC
This sequence comes from Pristiophorus japonicus, assembly GCF_044704955.1. Taxonomy (NCBI): domain Eukaryota; kingdom Metazoa; phylum Chordata; class Chondrichthyes; family Pristiophoridae; genus Pristiophorus; species Pristiophorus japonicus. The sequence continues at coordinate 231,359,665 of NC_091979.1, read as the reverse complement.
AGATACACTGATCTAGGGACAGATACACTGATGTAGGGACAGATACACTGATGTAGGGACAGATACAGCGATCTAGGGACAGGTACACTGATCTAGGGACAGATACACTGATCGAGGGACAGATATACTGATTTAGGGACAGATATACTGATTTGGGGACAGATACACTGTTCTGGGGACAGATACACTGATGTAGCGACAGATACACTGATCTAGGGAGAGATACACTGATTTAGGGACAGATACACTGTTCTAGGGACAGATACACTGATCTAGGGACAGATACACTGATCTAGGGACAGATATATTGATTTAGGGACAGATACACTGAACTGGGGACAGATACACTGATTTAGGGACAGATGCACTGATCTAGGGACAGATACACTGAGCTAGTGACAGATAAACTGATTTAGGGACAGATACACTGATGTAGGGACAGATAAAGTGATCTAGGGACAGGTACACTGAGTTAGGGACAGATACACTGATCGAGGGACAGATATACTGATTTAGGGACAGATACACTGTTCTGGGGACAGATACACTGTTCCGGGGACAGATACACTGATCTAGGGACAGATACACTGATGTAGGGACAGATACACTGATCTAGAGAGAGATACACTGATCTAGGGACAGATACACTGATCTCGGGACAGATACACTGATCGAGGGACAGATACACTGATTTAGGGACAGATACACTGTTCTAGGGACAGATACACTGATCTCGGGACAGATACACTGATCGAGGGCCAGATACTGTGATGTAGGGTCTGATGCTCTGATCAGAGGACAGATACAATGATCTAGGTACAGATACACTGATTTAAGGACAGATACACTGATCTAGCGACAGATACACTGATCTAAGGGCAGATACACTGATCTAGGGAAAGGTAGACTGAACTTGGGACATATACACTGATCTAAGGGGAGATATTCTGATCTAGGGTCAGATAGTCTGATCTGGGGAAAGATACACGGATCTCGGGACAGATACCCCGATATAGGGACAGATAGCATCTGATCTCGGGACAGCTACACAGATCTAAGGACAGATGCACTGATATAGAGCCAGAACCACTGATCTATGGGGAGATATACTGATCTAGGGACATATACACTGATTTATTGAGAGATACTCTGATCTAGGGACAGATACAATGATCTAGGGACAGATACACTGATCTCGGGACAGATACACTGAATTAGGGACAGATACACTGATCTCGGGACAGATACACTGATCTAGGGACAGATACACTGATTTAGGGACAGATACACTGATCTAGGGACAGATACACTGATCTAGGGACAGATACACTGATCGAGGGACAGATACACTGATCGAGGGACAGATGCACTGATCAAAGGACAGATACACTGATCTAGGGACAGATACACTGAGCTAGGGACAGATATATTGATTTAGGGACAGATACACTGATTTAGGGACAGATACACTGATCTAGGGACAGATACACTGATCTAGGGACAGATACACTGATCGAGGGACAGATATACAGATTTAGGGACAGATACAGTGATCTAGGGACAGGTACACTGATCTACGGACAGATACACTGTTCGAGGGACAGATATACTGATTTAGGGACAGATATACTGATTTAGGGACAGATACACTGTTCGAGGGAGAGATACACTGATCTCGGGACAGATACACTGATCGAGGGACAGATACACCGATCTAGGGACAGATACTCTGACCGAGGGCCAGATACTGTGATGTAGAGACTGATGCTCTGATCAGAGGACAGATACAATGATCTAGGTACAGATACACTGATTTAAGGACAGATAAACTGATCTAGTGACAGATACACTGATCTAAGGACAGATACACTGATCTAGGGAAAGGTAGACTGAACTAGGGACATATACACTTATCTAGGGGGAGATATTCTGATCTCGGGTCAGATAGGCTGATCTAGGGAAAGATACACATGTCTAAGGACAGATGCACTGATATAGAGCCAGAACCACTGATCTATGGGGAGATATACTGATCTAGGACATATACACTGATTTATTGAGAGATACTCTGATCTAGGAACAGATACACTGCTCTAGGGACAGATACACTGATCTAGGGACAGATACACTGAGCTAGGGACAGATACACTGATTTAGGGACAGATACACTGATGTAGGGACAGATACAGTGATCTCGGGACAGGTACACTGATCTAGAGAGAGATACACTGATCTAGGGACAGATACACTGCTCTCGGGACAGATACACTGATCGAGGGACAGATACACTGATTTAGGGACAGATACACTGTTCTAGGGACAGAGACACTGATCTCGGGACAGATACATTGATATAGGGACAGATACTCTGATCGAGGGCCAGATACTGTGATGTAGGGTCTGATGCTCTGATCAGAGGACAGATACAATGATCTAGGTACAGATACACTGATTTAAGGACAGATACACTGATCTAGCGACAGATACACTGATCTAAGGGCAGATACACTGATCTAGGGAAAGGTAGACTGAACTTGGGACATATACACTGATCTAGGGGGAGATATTCTGATCTAGGGTCAGATAGGCTGATCTGGGGAAAGATACACGGATCTCGGGACAGATACCCCGATATAGGGACAGATAGCATCTGATCTCGGGACAGCTACACAGATCTCGGGACAGATACACTGATGTAGCGACAGATACACTGATCTAGGGACAGATACACTGATCGAGGGACAGATATACTGATTTAGGGACAGATATACTGATTTAGAGACAGATACACTGATCTAGGGACAGATACACTGATCTAGGGACAGATGCACTGATCTAGAGACAGATACACTGATCTAGGGACAGATACACTGATCTAGGGACAGATACACTGATGTAGGGACAGATACACTGATGTAGGGACAGATACAGCGATCTAGGGACAGGTACACTGATCTAGGGACAGATACACTGATCGAGAGACAGATATACTGATTTAGGGACAGATATACTGATTTGGGGACAGATACACTGTTCTGGGGACAGATACACTGATCGAGGGACAGATACACTGATTTCGGGACAGATGCACTGATCAAAGGACAGATACACTGATGTAGGGACAGATACACTGAGCTAGGGACAGATATATTGATTTAGGGACAGATACACTGATTTAGGGACAGATACACTGATCTAGGGACATATACACTGATCGAGGGACAGATACACTGATCGAGGGACAGATATACAGATTTACGGACAGATACAGTGATCTAGGGACAGGTACACTGATCTACGGACAGATACACTGTTCGAGGGACAGATATACTGATTTAGGGACAGATATACTGATTTAGGGACAGATACACTGTTCGAGGGAGAGATACACTGATCTCGGGACAGATACACTGATCGAGGGACAGATACACCGATCTAGGGACAGATACTCTGACCGAGGGCCAGATACTGTGATGTAAAGACTGATGCTCTGATCAGAGGACAGATACAATGATCTAGGTACAGATACACTGATTTAAGGACAGATAAACTGATCTAGTGACAGATACACTGATCTAAGGACAGATACACTGATCTAGGGAAAGGTAGACTGAACTAGGGACATATACACTGATCAAGGGGGAGATATTCTGATCTCGGGTCAGATAGGCTGATCTAGGGAAAGATACACATGTCTAAGGACAGATGCACTGATATAGAGCCAGAACCACTGATCTATGGGGAGATATACTGATCTAGGACATATACACTGATTTATTGAGAGATACTCTGATCTAGGAACAGATACACTGCTCTAGGGACAGATACACTGATCTAGGGACAGATACACTGAGCTAGGGACAGATACACTGATTTAGGGACAGATACACTGATGTAGGGACAGATACAGTGATCTAGGGACAGGTACACTGATCTAGAGAGAGATACACTGATCTAGGGACAGATACACTGCTCTCGGGACAGATACACTGATCGAGGGACAGATACACTGATTTAGGGACAGATACACTGTTCTAGGGACAGATACACTGATCTCGGGACAGATACATTGATATAGGGACAGATACTCTGATCGAGGGCCAGATACTGTGATGTAGGGTCTGATGCTCTGATCAGAGGACAGATACAATGATCTAGGTACAGATACACTGATTTAAGGACAGATACACTGATCTCGGGACAGATACACTGATCTAGGGACAGATACACTGATGTAGCGACAGATACACTGATCTAGGGAGAGATACACTGATCTAGGGACAGATACACTGATCTAGGGACAGATACACTGATCGAGGGACAGATACACTGATTTCGGGACAGATGCACTGATCAAAGGACAGATACACTGATCTAGGGACAGATACACTGAGCTAGGGACAGATATATTGATTTAGGGACAGATACACTGATTTAGGGACAGATACACTGATCTAGGGACAGATACACTGATCTAGGGACAGATACACTGATCGAGGGACAGATATACAGATTTAGGGACAGATACAGTGATCTAGGGACAGGTACACTGATCTACGGACAGATACACTGTTCGAGGGACAGATATACTGATTTAGGGACAGATATACTGATTTAGGGACAGATACACTGTTCGAGGGAGAGATACACTGATCTCGGGACAGATACACTGATCGAGGGACAGATACACCGATCTAGGGACAGATACTCTGACCGAGGGCCAGATACTGTGATGTAGAGACTGATGCTCTGATCAGAGGACAGATACAATGATCTAGGTACAGATACACTGATTTAAGGACAGATAAACTGATCTAGTGACAGATACACTGATCTAAGGACAGATACACTGATCTAGGGAAAGGTAGACTGAACTAGGGACATATACACTTATCTAGGGGGAGATATTCTGATCTCGGGTCAGATAGGCTGATCTAGGGAAAGATACACATGTCTAAGGACAGATGCACTGATATAGAGCCAGAACCACTGATCTATGGGGAGATATACTGATCTAGGACATATACACTGATTTATTGAGAGATACTCTGATCTAGGAACAGATACACTGCTCTAGGGACAGATACACTGATCTAGGGACAGATACACTGAGCTAGGGACAGATACACTGATTTAGGGACAGATACACTGATGTAGGGACAGATACAGTGATCTCGGGACAGGTACACTGATCTAGAGAGAGATACACTGATCTAGGGACAGATACACTGCTCTCGGGACAGATACACTGATCGAGGGACAGATACACTGATTTAGGGACAGATACACTGTTCTAGGGACAGAGACACTGATCTCGGGACAGATACATTGATATAGGGACAGATACTCTGATCGAGGGCCAGATACTGTGATGTAGGGTCTGATGCTCTGATCAGAGGACAGATACAATGATCTAGGTACAGATACACTGATTTAAGGACAGATACACTGATCTAGCGACAGATACACTGATCTAAGGGCAGATACACTGATCTAGGGAAAGGTAGACTGAACTTGGGACATATACACTGATCTAGGGGGAGATATTCTGATCTAGGGTCAGATAGGCTGATCTGGGGAAAGATACACGGATCTCGGGACAGATACCCCGATATAGGGACAGATAGCATCTGATCTCGGGACAGCTACACAGATCTCGGGACAGATACACTGATGTAGCGACAGATACACTGATCTAGGGACAGATACACTGATCGAGGAACAGATATACTGATTTAGGGACAGATATACTGATTTAGAGACAGATACACTGATCTAGGGACAGATACACTGATCTAGGGACAGATGCACTGATCTAGAGACAGATACACTGATCTAGGGACAGATACACTGATCTAGGGACAGATACACTGATGTAGGGACAGATACACTGATGTAGGGACAGATACAGCGATCTAGGGACAGGTACACTGATCTAGGGACAGATACACTGATCGAGAGACAGATATACTGATTTAGGGACAGATATACTGATTTGGGGACAGATACACTGTTCTGGGGACAGATACACTGATCGAGGGACAGATACACTGATTTCGGGACAGATGCACTGATCAAAGGACAGATACACTGATGTAGGGACAGATACACTGAGCTAGGGACAGATATATTGATTTAGGGACAGATACACTGATTTAGGGACAGATACACTGATCTAGGGACATATACACTGATCGAGGGACAGATACACTGATCGAGGGACAGATATACAGATTTACGGACAGATACAGTGATCTAGGGACAGGTACACTGATCTACGGACAGATACACTGTTCGAGGGACAGATATACTGATTTAGGGACAGATATACTGATTTAGGGACAGATACACTGTTCGAGGGAGAGATACACTGATCTCGGGACAGATACACTGATCGAGGGACAGATACACCGATCTAGGGACAGATACTCTGACCGAGGGCCAGATACTGTGATGTAGAGACTGATGCTCTGATCAGAGGACAGATACAATGATCTAGGTACAGATACACTGATTTAAGGACAGATAAACTGATCTAGTGACAGATACACTGATCTAAGGACAGATACACTGATCTAGGGAAAGGTAGACTGAACTAGGGACATATACACTGATCAAGGGGGAGATATTCTGATCTCGGGTCAGATAGGCTGATCTAGGGAAAGATACACATGTCTAAGGACAGATGCACTGATATAGAGCCAGAACCACTGATCTATGGGGAGATATACTGATCTAGGACATATACACTGATTTATTGAGAGATACTCTGATCTAGGAACAGATACACTGCTCTAGGGACAGATACACTGATCTAGGGACAGATACACTGAGCTAGGGACAGATACACTGATTTAGGGACAGATACACTGATGTAGGGACAGATACAGTGATCTAGGGACAGGTACACTGATCTAGAGAGAGATACACTGATCTAGGGACAGATACACTGCTCTCGGGACAGATACACTGATCGAGGGACAGATACACTGATTTAGGGACAGATACACTGTTCTAGGGACAGATACACTGATCTCGGGACAGATACATTGATATAGGGACAGATACTCTGATCGAGGGCCAGATACTGTGATGTAGGGTCTGATGCTCTGATCAGAGGACAGATACAATGATCTAGGTACAGATACACTGATTTAAGGACAGATACACTGATCTAGCGACAGATACACTGATCTAAGGGCAGATACACTGATCTAGGGAAAGGTAGACTGAACTTGGGACATATACACTGATCTAGGGGGAGATATTCTGATCTAGGGTCAGATAGGCTGATCTGGGGAAAGATACACGGATCTCGGGACAGATACCCCGATATAGGGACAGATAGCATCTGATCTCGGGACAGCTACACAGATCTAGGGACAGATACACTGATGTAGCGACAGATACACTGATCTAGGGACAGATACACTGATCTAGGGACAGATACACTGATGTAGGGACAGATACACTGATGTAGGGACAGATACAGCGATCTAGGGACAGGTACACTGATCTAGGGACAGATACACTGATCGAGGGACAGATATACTGATTTAGGGACAGATATACTGATTTGGGGACAGATACACTGTTCTGGGGACAGATACACTGATGTAGCGACAGATACACTGATCTAGGGACAGATACACTGATCTAGGGACAGATACACTGATGTAGGGACAGATACACTGATGTAGGGACAGATACAGCGATCTAGGGACAGGTACACTGATCTAGGGACAGATACACTGATCGAGGGACAGATATACTGATTTAGGGACAGATATACTGATTTGGGGACAGATACACTGTTCTGGGGACAGATACACTGATGTAGCGACAGATACACTGATCTAGGGAGAGATACACTGATTTAGGGACAGATACACTGTTCTAGGGACAGATACACTGATCTAGGGACAGATACACTGATCTAGGGACAGATATATTGATTTAGGGACAGAGACACTGTTCTAGGGACAGATACACTGATCTAGGGACAGATACACTGAGCTAGTGACAGATAAACTGATTTAGGGACAGATACACTGATGTAGGGACAGATACAGTGATCTAGGGACAGGTACACTGATTTAGGGACAGATACACTGATCGAGGGACAGATATACTGATTTAGGGACAGATACACTGTTCTGGGGACAGATACAAAGTTCCGGGGACAGATACACTGATCTAGGGACAGATACACTGATGTAGGGACAGATACACTGATCTAGAGAGAGATACACTGATCTAGGGACAGATACACTGATCTAGGGACAGATACACTGATCGAGGGACAGATACACTGATTTAGGGACAGATACACTGTTCTAGGGACAGATACACTGATCTCGGGACAGATACACTGATATAGGGACAGATACTCTGATCAAGGGCCAGATACTGTGATGTAGGGTCTGATGCTCTGATCAGAGGACAGATACAATGATCTAGGTACAGATACACTGATCTAAGGGCAGATACACTGATCTAGCGACAGATACACTGATCTAAGGGCAGATACACTGATCTAGGGAAAGGTAGACTGAACTTGGGACATATACACTGATCTAAGGGGAGATATTCTGATCTAGGGTCAGATAGGCTGATCTGGGGAAAGATACACGGATCTCGGGACAGATACCCCGATATAGGGACAGATAGCATCTGATCTCGGGACAGCTACACAGATCTAAGGACAGATGCACTGATATAGAGCCAGAACCACTGATCTATGGGGAGATATACTGATCTAGGGACATATACACTGATTTATTGAGAGATACTCTGATCTAGGGACAGATACAATGATCTAGGGACAGATACACTGATCTCGGGACAGATACACTGAATTAGGGACAGATACACTGATCTCGGGACAGATACACTGATCTAGGGACAGATACACTGATGTAGCGACAGATACACTGATCTAGGGAGAGATACACTGATCTAGGGACAGATACACTGATCTAGGGACAGATACACTGATCGAGGGACAGATACACTGATTTCGGGACAGATACACTGTTCTAGGGACAGATACACTGATCTAGGGACAGAAACACTGATCGAGGGACAGATATATTGATTTAGGGACAGATACACTGATTTAGGGACAGATACACTGATCTAGGGACAGATACACTGATCTAGGGACAGATGCACTGATCTCGGGACAGATGCACTGATCAAAGGACAGATACACTGATCTAGGGACAGATACACTGAGCTAGGGACAGAAACACTGATTTAGGGACAGATACACTGATGTAGGGACAGATACAGTGATCTAGGGACAGGTACACTGATCTAGGGACAGATACACTGATCGAGGGACAGATATACAGATTTAGGGACAGATATACTGATTCAGAGACAGATACACTGATCTATGGACAGATACACTGATCTAGGGACAGATACACTGATCTAGAGACAGATACACTGATGTAGGGACAGATACAGTGATCTAGGGACAGGTACACTGATCTGCGGACAGATACACTGTTCGAGGGACAGATATACTGATTTAGGGACAGATATACTGATTAGGGACAGATACACTGTTCGAGGGAGAGATACACTGATCTCGGGACAGATACACTGATCTAGGGACAGATACACCGATCTAGGGACAGATACTCTGACCGAGGGCCAGATACTGTGATGTAGGGACTGATGCTCTGATCAGAGGACAGATACAATGATCTAGGTACAGATACACTGATTTAAGGACAGATAAACTGATCTAGTGACAGATACACTGATCTAAGGACAGATACACTGATCTAGGGAAAGGTAGACTGAACTAGGGACATATACACTGATCTAGGGGGAGATATTCTGATCTCGGGTCAGATAGGCTGATCTAGGGAAAGATACACATGTCTAAGGACAGATGCACTGATATAGAGCCAGAACCACTGATCTATGGGGAGATATACTGATCTAGGACATATACACTGATTTATTGAGAGATACTCTGATCTAGGAACAGATACACTGATCTAGGGACAGATACACTGATCTAGGGACAGATACACTGAGCTAGGGACAGATACACTGATTTAGGGACAGATACACTGATGTAGGGACAGATACAGTGATCTAGGGACAGGTACACTGATCTAGAGAGAGATACACTGATCTAGGGACAGATACACTGCTCTCGGGACAGATACACAGATCGAGGGACAGATACACTGATTTAGGGACAGATACACTGTTCTAGGGACAGATACACTGATCTCGGGACAGATACATTGATATAGGGACAGATACTCTGATCGAGGGCCAGATACTGTGATGTAGGGTCTGATGCTCTGATCAGAGGACAGATACAATGATCTAGGTACAGATACACTGATTTAAGGACAGATACACTGATCTAGCGACAGATACACTGATCTAAGGGCAGATACACTGATCTAGGGAAAGGTAGACTGAACTTGGGACATATACACTGATCTAGGGGGAGATATTCTGATCTAGGGTCAGATAGGCTGATCTGGGGAAAGATACACGGATCTCGGGACAGATACCCCGATATAGGGACAGATAGCATCTGATCTCGGGACAGCTACACAGATCTCGGGACAGATACACTGATCTAGGGACAGATACACTGATCTAGGGACAGATACACTGATGTAGGGACAGATACACTGATGTAGGGACAGATACAGTGATCTAGGGACAGGTACACTGATCTAGGGACAGATACACTGATCGAGGGACAGATATACTGATTTAGGGACAGATATACTGATTTGGGGACAGATACACTGTTCTGGGGACAGATACACTGATGTAGCGACAGATACACTGATCTAGGGACAGATACACTGATCTCGGGACAGATACACTGATGTAGGGACAGATACACTGATGTAGGGACAGATACAGCGATCTAGGGACAGGTACACTGATCTAGGGACAGATACACTGATCGAGGGACAGATATACTGATTTAGGGACAGATATACTGATTTGGGGACAGATACACTGTTCTGGGGACAGATACACTGATGTAGCGACAGATACACTGATCTAGGGAGAGATACACTGATTTAGGGACAGATACACTGTTCTAGGGACAGATACACTGATCTAGGGACAGATACACTGATCTAGGGACAGATATATTGATTTAGGGACAGATACACTGAACTAGGGACAGATACACTGATCTAGGGACAGATGCACTGATCTAGGGACAGATACACTGAGCTAGTGACAGATAAACTGATTTAGGGACAGATACACTGATGTAGGGACAGATACAGTGATCTAGGGACAGGTACACTGATTTAGGGACAGATACACTGATCGAGGGACAGATATACTGATCTAGGGACAGATACACTGATGTAGGGACAGATACACTGATCTAGAGAGAGATACACTGATCTAGGGACAGATACACTGATCTCGGGACAGATACACTGATCGAGGGACAGATACACTGATTTAGGGACAGATACACTGTTCTAGGGACAGATACACTGATCTCGGGACAGATACACTGATATAGGGACAGATACTCTGATCGAGGGCCAGATACTGTGATGTAGGGTCTGATGCTCTGATCAGAGGACAGATACAATGATCTAGGTACAGATACACTGATTTAAGGACAGATACACTGATCTAGCGACAGATACACTGATCTAAGGGCAGATACACTGATCATGGGAAAGGTAGACTGAACTTGGGACATATACACTGATCGAGGGGGAGATATTCTGATCTAGGGTCAGATAGGCTGATCTGGGGAAAGATACATGGATCTCGGGACAGATACCCCGATATAGGGACAGATAGCATCTGATCTCGGGACAGCTACACAGATCTAGGGACAGATACACTGATGTAGCGACAGATACACTGATCTAGGGACAGATACACTGATCGAGGGACAGATATACTGATTTAGGGACAGATATACTGATTTAGAGACAGATACACTGATCTAGGGACAGATACACTGATCTAGGGACAGATGCACTGATCTAGAGACAGAACCACTGATCTATGGGGAGATATACTGATCTAGGGACATATACACTGATTTATTGAGAGATACTCTGATCTAGGGACAGATACAATGATCTAGTGACAGATACACTGATCTCGGGACAGATACACTGAATTAGGGACAGATACACTGATCTCGGGACAGATACACTGATCTAGGGACAGATACACTGATGTAGCGACAGATACACTGATCTAGGGAGAGATACACTGATCTAGGGACAGATACACTGATCTAGGGACAGATACACTGATCGAGGGACAGATACACTGATTTCGGGACAGATACACTGTTCTAGGGACAGATACACTGATCTAGGGACAGAAACACTGATCGAGGGACAGATATATTGATTTAGGGACAGATACACTGATTTAGGGACTGATACACTGATCTAGGGACAGATACACTGATCTAGGGACAGATGCACTGATCTCGGGACAGATGCATTGATCAAAGGACAGATACACTGATCTAGGGACAGATACACTGAGCTAGGGACAGATACACTGATTTAGGGACAGATACACTGATGTAGGGACAGATACAGTGATCTAGGGACAGGTACACTGATCTACGGACAGATACACTGTTCGAGGGACAGATATACTGATTTAGGGACAGATATACTGATTTAGGGACAGATACACTGTTCGAGGGAGAGATACACTGATCTCGGGACAGATACACTGATCTAGGGACAGATACACCGATCTAGGGACAGATACTCTGACCGAGGGCCAGATACTGTGATGTAGGGACTGATGCTCTGATCAGAGGACAGATACAATGATCTAGGTACAGATACACTGATTTAAGGACAGATAAACTGATCTAGTGACAGATACACTGATCTCAGGACAGATACACTGATCTCGGGAAAGGTAGACTGAACTAGGGACATATACACTGATCTAGGGGGAGATATTCTGATCTAGGGTCAGATAGGCTGATCTAGGGAAAGATACACATGTCTAAGGACAGATGCACTGATATAGAGCCAGAACCACTGAACTATGGGGAGATATACTGATCTAGGACATATACACTGATTTATTGATAGATACTCTGATCTAGGAACAGATACACTGATCTAGGGACAGATACACTGATCTAGGGACAGATACGCTGAATTAGGGACAGATACACTGATCTCGGGACAGATACACTGATCTAGGGACAGATACACTGATGTAGCGACAGATACACTGATCTAGGGAGAGATACACTGATCTAGGGACAGGTACACTGATCTAGGGACAGATACACTGATCGAGGGACAGATACACTGATTTAGGGACAGTTACACTGTTCTAGGGACAGATATACTGATCTCGGGACAGATACATTGATCTAGGGACAGATACACTGATCTAGGGACAGATACTCTGATCGAGGGCCAGATACTGTGGTGTAGGGTCTGATGCTCTGATCAGAGGACAGATACAATGATCTAGGTACAGATACACTGATTTAAGGACAGATAAACTGATCTAGTGACAGATACACTGATCTAAGGACAGATACACTGATCTAGGGAAAGGTAGACTGAACTAGGGACATATACACTGATCTAGGGGGAGATATTCTGATCTCGGGTCAGATAGGCTGATCTCGGGAAAGATACACATGTCTAAGGACAGATGCACTGATATAGAGCCAGAACCACTGATCTATGGGGAGATATACTGATCTAGGACATATACACTGATTTATTGAGAGATACTCTGATCTAGGAACAGATACACTGATCTAGGGACAGATACACTGATCTAGGGACAGATACACTGAGCTAGGGACAGATACACTGATTTAGGGACAGATACACTGATGTAGGGACAGATACAGTGATCTAGGGACAGGTACACTGATCTAGAGAGAGATACACTGATCTAGGGACAGATACACTGCTCTCGGGACAGATACACTGATCGAGGGACAGATACACTGATTTAGGGACAGATACACTGTTCTAGGGACAGATACACTGATCTCGGGACAGATACATTGATATAGGGACAGATACTCTGATCGAGGGCCAGATACTGTGATGTAGGGTCTGATGCTCTGATCAGAGGACAGATACAATGATCGAGGTACAGATACACTGATTTAAGGACAGATACACTGATCTAGCGACAGATACACTGATCTAAGGGCAGATACACTGATCTAGGGAAAGGTAGACTGAACTTGGGACATATACACTGATCTAGGGGGAGATATTCTGATCTAGGGTCAGATAGGCTGATCTGGGGAAAGATACACGGATCTCGGGACAGATACCCCGATATAGGGACAGATAGCATCTGATCTCGGGACAGCTACACAGATCTCGGGACAGATACACTGATGTAGCGACAGATACACTGATCTAGGGACAGATACACTGATCGAGGGACAGATATACTGATTTAGGGACAGATATACTGATTTAGAGACAGATACACTGATCTAGGGACAGATACACTGATCTAGGGACAGATGCACTGATCTAGAGACAGATACACTGATCTAGGGACAGATACACTGATCTAGGGACAGATACACTGATGTAGGGACAGATACACTGATGTAGGGACAGATACAGCGATCTAGGGACAGGTACACTGATCTAGGGACAGATACACTGATCGAGGGACAGATATACTGATTTAGGGACAGATATACTGATTTGGGGACAGATACACTGTTCTGGGGACAGATACACTGATGTAGCGACAGATACACTGATCTAGGGACAGATACACTGATCTCGGGACAGATACACTGATGTAGGGACAGATACACTGATGTAGGGACAGATACAGCGATCTAGGGACAGGTACACTGATCTAGGGACAGATACACTGATCGAGGGACAGATATACTGATTTAGGGACAGATATACTGATTTGGGGACAGATACACTGTTCTGGGGACAGATACACTGATGTAGCGACAGATACACTGATCTAGGGAGAGATACACTGATTTAGGGACAGATACACTGTTCTAGGGACAGATACACTGATCTAGGGACAGATACACTGATCTAGGGACAGATATATTGATTTAGGGACAGATACACTGAACTAGGGACAGATACACTGATCTAGGGACAGATGCACTGATCTAGGGACAGATACACTGAGCTAGTGACAGATAAACTGATTTAGGGACAGATACACTGATGTAGGGACAGATACAGTGATGTAGGGACAGGTACACTGATTTAGGGACAGATACACTGATCGAGGGACAGATATACTGATCTAGGGACAGATACACTGATGTAGGGACAGATACACTGATCTAGAGAGAGATACACTGATCTAGGGACAGATACACTGATCTCGGGACAGATACACTGATCGAGGGACAGATACACTGATTTAGGGACAGATACACTGTTCTAGGGACAGATACACTGATCTCGGGACAGATACACTGATATAGGGACAGATACTCTGATCGAGGGCCAGATACTGTGATGTAGGGTCTGATGCTCTGATCAGAGGACAGATACAATGATCTAGGTACAGATACACTGATTTAAGGACAGATACACTGATCTAGCGACAGATACACTGATCTAAGGGCAGATACACTGATCTAGGGAAAGGTAGACTGAACTTGGGACATATACACTGATCTAGGGGGAGATATTCTGATCTAGGGTCAGATAGGCTGATCTGGGGAAAGATACATGGATCTCGGGACAGATACCCCGATATAGGGACAGATAGCATCTGTTCTCGGGACAGCTACACAGAGCTAGGGACAGATACACTGATGTAGCGACAGATACACTGATCTAGGGACAGATACACTGATCGAGGGACAGATATACTGATTTAGGGACAGATATACTGATTTAGAGACAGATACACTGATCTAGGGACAGATACACTGATCTAGGGACAGATGCACTGATCTAGAGACAGAACCACTGATCTATGGGGAGATATACTGATCTAGGGACATATACACTGATTTATTGAGAGATACTCTGATCTAGGGACAGATACAATGATCTAGTGACAGATACACTGATCTCGGGACAGATACACTGAATTAGGGACAGATACACTGATCTCGGGACAGATACACTGATCTAGGGACAGATACACTGATGTAGCGACAGATACACTGATCTAGGGAGAGATACACTGATCTAGGGACAGATACACTGATCTAGGGACAGATACACTGATCGAGGGACAGATACACTGATTTCGGGACAGATACACTGTTCTAGGGACAGATACACTGATCTAGGGACAGAAACACTGATCGAGGGACAGATATATTGATTTAGGGACAGATACACTGATTTAGGGACAGATACACTGATCTAGGGACAGATACACTGATCTAGGGACAGATGCACTGATCTCGGGACAGATGCATTGATCAAAGGACAGATACACTGATCTAGGGACAGATACACTGAGCTAGGGACAGATACACTGATTTAGGGACAGATACACTGATGTAGGGACAGATACAGTGATCTAGGGACAGGTACACTGATCTACGGACAGATACACTGTTCGAGGGACAGATATACTGATTTAGGGACAGATATACTGATTTAGGGACAGATACACTGTTCGAGGGAGAGATACACTGATCTCGGGACAGATACACTGATCTAGGGACAGATACACCGATCTAGGGACAGATACTCTGACCGAGGGCCAGATACTGTGATGTAGGGACTGATGCTCTGATCAGAGGACAGATACAATGATCTAGGTACAGATACACTGATTTAAGGACAGATAAACTGATCTAGTGACAGATACACTGATCTAAGGACAGATACACTGATCTAGGGAAAGGTAGACTGAACTAGGGACATATACACTGATCTAGGGGGAGATATTCTGATCTAGGGTCAGATAGGCTGATCTAGGGAAAGATACACATGTCTAAGGACAGATGCACTGATATAGAGCCAGAACCACTGAACTATGGGGAGATATACTGATCTAGGACATATACACTGATTTATTGATAGATACTCTGATCTAGGAACAGATACACTGATCTAGGGACAGATACACTGATCTAGGGACAGATACACTGAATTAGGGACAGATACACTGATCTCGGGACAGATACACTGATCTAGGGACAGATACACTGATGTAGCGACAGATACACTGATCTAGGGACAGATACACTGATGTAGGGACAGATACACTGATGTAGGGACAGATACAGCGATCTAGGGACAGGTACACTGATCTAGGGACAGATACACTGATCGAGGGACAGATATACTGATTTAGGGACAGATATACTGATTCAGGGACAGATACACTGTTCTGGGGACAGATACACTGATGTAGCGACAGATACACTGATCTAGGGAGAGATACACTGATTTAGGGACAGATACACTGTTCTGGGGACAGATACACTGATCGAGAGACAGATACACTGATCTAGGGACAGATACACTGATCGAGGGACAGATATATTGATTTAGGGACAGATACACTGAACTAGGGACAGATACACTGATCTCGGGCAGATGCACTGATCTAGGGACAGATACACTGAGCTAGCGACAGATACACTGATTTAGGGACAGATACACTGATGTAGGGACAGATACAGTGATCTAGGGACAGGTACACTGATCTAGGGACAGATACACTGATCGAGGGACAGATATACTGATTTAGGGACAGATGCACTGTTCTGGGGACAGATACACTGTTCCGGGGACAGATACACTGATCTAGGGACAGATACACTGATGTAGGGACAGATACACTGATCTAGGGAGAGATACACTGATCTAGGGACAGATACACTGTTCTAGGGACAGATACACTGATGTAGGGACAGATACACTGATCTAGGGAGAGATACACTGATCTAGGGACAGATACACTGTTCTAGGGACAGATACACTGATCTAGGGACAGATACACTGATCTAGGGACAGATACTCTGATCGAGGGCCAGATACTGTGGTGTAGGGTCTGATGCTCTGATCAGAGGACAGATACAATGATCTAGGTACAGATACACTGATTTAAGGACAGATACACTGATCTAGCGACAGATACACTGATCTAGCGACAGATACACTGATCTAAGGACAGATACACTGATCTAGGGACAGATACTCTGATCGAGGGCAAGATACTGTGGTGTAGGGTCTGATGCTCTGATCAGAGGACAGATACAATGATCTAGGTACAGATACACTGATTTAAGGACAGATACACTGATCTAGCGACAGATACACTGATCTAAGGGCAGATACACTGATCTAGGGAAAGGTAGACTGAACTTGGGACATATACACTGATCTAGGGGGAGATATTCTGATCTAGGGTCAGATAGGCTGATCTAGGGAAAGATACACGGATCTCGGGACAGATACCCCGATATAGGGACAGATATCATCTGATCTCGGGACAGCTACATAGATCTAAGGACAGATGCACTGATATAGAGCCAGAACCACTGATCTATGGGGAGATATACTGATCTAGGGACATATACACTGATTTATTGAGAGATACTCTGATCTAGTGACAGATACACTGATCTAGGGACAGATACACTGATCTAGGGACAGATACACTGAATTAGGGACAGATACACTGATCTAGGGACAGATACACTGATGTAGCGACAGATACACTGATCTAGGGAGAGATACACTGATCTAGGGACAGATACATTGATCTAGGGACAGATACACTGATCGAGGGACAGATACACTGATTTAGGGACAGATACACTGTTCTAGGGACAGATACACTGATCTAGGGACAGAAACACTGATCGAGGGCAGATATATTGTTTTAGGGACAGATACACTGATTTAGGGACAGATACACTGATCTAGAGACAGATACACTGATCTAGGGACAGATGCACTGATCTAGGGACAGATGCACTGATCAAAGGACAGATACACTGATCTAGGGACAGATACACTGTTCTAGGGACAGATACACTGATGTAGGGACAGATGCAGTGATCTAGGGACAGGTACACTGATCTAGGGACAGATACACTGATCGAGGGACAGATATACAGATTTAGGGACAGATATACTGGTTCAGAGACAGATACACTGATCTCGGGACAGATACACTGATCGAGGGACAGATACACTGATCTAGAGGCAGATACACTGATGTAGGGACAGATACAGTGATCTAGGGACAGGTACACTGATCTACGGACAGATACACTGTTCGAGGGACAGATATACTGATTTAGGGACAGATATACTGATTTAGGGACAGATACACTGTTCTAGGGAGAGATACACTGATCTCGGGACAGATACACTGATCTAGGGACAGATACACCGATCTAGGGACAGATACTCTGACCGAGGGCCAGATACTGTGATGTAGGGACTGATGCTCTGATCAGAGGACAGATACAATGATCTAGGTACAGATACACTGATTTAAGGACAGATACACTGATCTAGTGACAGATACACTGATCTAAGGACAGATACACTGATCTAGGGAAAGGTAGACTGAACTAGGGACATATACACTGATCTAGGGGGAGATATTCTGATCTAGGGTCAGATAGGCTGATCTAGGGAAAGATACACATGTCTAAGGACAGATGCACTGATATAGAGCCAGAACCACTGATCTATGGGGAGATATACTGATCTAGGACATATACACTGATTTATTGAGAGATACTCTGATCTAGGGACAGATACACTGATCTAGGGACAGATACACTGATCTAGGGACAGATACACTGAATTAGGGACAGATACACTGATCTCGGGACAGATACACTGATCTAGGGACAGATACACTGATGTAGCGACAGATACACTGATCTAAGGAGAGATACACTGATCTAGGGACAGATACACTGATCTAGGGACAGATACACTGATCGAGGGACAGATACACTGATTTAGGGACAGTTACACTGTTCGAGGGACAGATACACTGATGTAGCGACAGATACAGTGATCTAGGGAGATATACACTGATCTAGGGACAGATACACTGATCTAGGGACAGATACACTGATCGAGGGACAGATATATTGATTTAGGGACAGCTACACTGATTGAGGGACAGATACACTGATCTAGGGACAGATACACTGATCAAGGGACAGATGCACTGATCTAGGGACAGATGCACTGATCAAAGGACAGATACACTGATCTAGGGACAGATACACTGAGCTAGGGACAGATACACTGATTTAGGGACAGATACACTGATGTAGGGACAGATACAGTGATCTTGGGACAGGTACACTGATCTCGGGACAGATACACTGATCGAGGGACAGATATACAGATTTCGGGACAGATATACTGATTTAGGGAGTGATACACTGATCTAGGGACAGATACACTGATCTAGGGACAGATACACTGATCGAGAGACAGATAAACCGATCTAGGGACAGATACTCTGATCGAGGGCCAGATACTGTGATGTAGGGACTGATGCTCTGATCAGAGGACAGATACAATGATCTAGGTACAGATACACTGATTTAAGGACAGACACACTGATCTAGTGACAGATACACTGATCTAAGGACAGATACACTGATCTAGGGAAAGGTAGACTGAACTAGGCACATATACACTGATCTAGGGGGAGATATTCTGATCTAGGGTCAGATAGGCTGATCTAGGGAAAGATACACAGGTCTAAGGACAGATGCACTGATATAGAGCCAGAACCACTGATCTATGGGGAGATATACTGATCTAGGACATATACACTGATTTATTGAGAGATGCTCTGATCTAGGGACAGATACACTGATCTAGGGACAGATACACTGATCTAGGGACAGATACACTGAATTAGGGACAGATACACTGATCTCGGGACAGATACACTGATCTAGGGACAGATACACTGATGTAGCGACAGATACACTGATCTAGGGAGAGATACACTGATCTAGGGACAGATACACTGATCGAGGGACAGATATACTGATTTAGGGACAGATACACTGTTCTGGGGACAGATACACTGTTCCGGGGACAGATACACTGATCTAGGGACAGATACACTGATGTAGGGACAGATACACTGATCTAGGGAGAGATACACTGATCTAGGGACAGATACACTGATCGAGGGACAGATACACTGATTTAGGGACAGATACACTGTTCTAGGGACAGATACACTGATCTCGGGACAGCTACACTGATATAGGGACAGATACTCTGATCAAGGGCCAGATACTGTGATGTAGGGTCTGATGCTCTGATCAGAGGACAGATACAATGATCTAGGTACAGATACACTGATTTAAGGACAGATACACTGATCTAGTGACAGATACACTGATCGAAGGGCAGATACATTGATCTAGGGACAGATACACTGATCGAGGGACAGATATACTGATTTAGGGACAGATACACTGTTCTGGGGACAGATACACTGTTCCGGGGACAGATACACTGATCTAGGGACAGATACACTGATGTAGGGACAGATACACTGATCTAGGGAGAGATACACTGATCTAGGGACAGATACACTGATCGAGGGACAGATACACTGATTTAGGGACAGATACACTGTTCTAGGGACAGATACACTGATCTCGGGACAGCTACACTGATATAGGGACAGATACTCTGATCAAGGGCCAGATACTGTGATGTAGGGTCTGATGCTCTGATCAGAGGACAGATACAATGATCTAGGTACAGATACACTGATTTAAGGACAGATACACTGATCTAGTGACAGATACACTGATCGAAGGGCAGATACATTGATCTAGGGACAGATACACTGATCGAGGGACAGATATACTGATTTAGGGACAGATACACTGTTCTGGGGACAGATACACTGTTCCGGGGACAGATACACTGATCTAGGGACAGATACACTGATCTCGGGACAGATACACTGATCGAGGGAGAGATACACTGATCTAGGGACAGATACACTGATCGAGGGACAGATACACTGATTTAGGGGCAGATACACTGTTCCAAGGACAGATACACTGATCTCGGGACAGATACACTGATATAGGGACAGATACTCTGATCGAGGGCCAGATACTGTTATTTAGGGTCTGATGCTCTGATTTAAGGACAGATACACTGATCTAGTGACAGATACACTGATCTAAGGGCAGATACACTGATCTAGGGACAGGTAGACTGAACTTGGGACATATACACTGATCTAGGGGGAGATATTCTGATCTAGGGTCAGATAGGCTGATCTAGGGAAAGATACACGGATCTCGGGACAGATACCCCGATATAGGGACAGATAGCATCTGATCTCGGGACAGCTACACAGATCTAAGGACAGATGCACTGATATAGAGCCAGAACCACTGATCTATGGGGAGATATACTGATCTAGGGACATATACACTGATTTATTGAGAGATACTCTGATCTAGGGACAGATACAATGATCTAGGGACAGATACACTGATCTCGGGACAGATACACTGAATTAGGGACAGATACACTGATCTAGGGACAGATACACTGATCTAGTGACAGATACACTGATGTAGCGACAGATACACTGATCTAGGGAGAGATACACTGATCTAGGGACAGATACACTGATCTAGGGACAGATACACTGATCGAGGGACAGATACACTGATTTCGGGACAGATACACTGTTCTAGGGACAGATACACTGATCTAGGGACAGAAACACTGATCGAGGGACAGATATATTGATTTAGGGACAGATACACTGATTTAGGGACAGATACACTGATCTAGGGACAGATACACTGATCTAGGGACAGATGCACTGATCTAGGGACAGATTCACTGATCAAAGGACAGATACACTGATCTAGGGACAGATACACTGAGCTAGGGACAGATACACTGATTTAGGGACAGATACACTGATGTAGGGACAGATACAGTGATCTAGGGACAGGTACACTGATCTAGGGAAAGATACACTGATCGAGGGACAGATATACAGATTTAGGGACAGATATACTGATTCAGAGACAGATACACTGATCTAGGGACAGATACACTGATCTAGGGACAGATACACTGATCTAGAGACAGATACACTGATGTAGGGACAGATACAGTGATCTAGGGACAGGTACACTGATCTACGGACAGATACACTGTTCGAGGGACAGATATACTGATTTAGGGACAGATATACTGATTTAGGGACAGATACACTGTTCTAGGGAGAGATACACTGATCTCGGGACAGATACACTGATCTAGGGACAGATACACCGATCTAGGGACAGATACTCTGACCGAGGGCCAGATACTGTGATGTAGGGACTGATGCTCTGATCAGAGGACAGATACAATGATCTAGGTACAGATACACTGATTTAAGGACAGATACACTGATCTAGTGACAGATACACTGATCTAAGGACAGATACACTGATCTAGGGAAAGGTAGACTGAACTAGGGACATATACACTGATCTAGGGGGAGATATTCTGATCTAGGGTCAGATAAGCTGATCTAGGGAATGATACACATGTCTAAGGACAGATGCACTGATATAGAGCCAGAACCACTGATCTATGGGGAGATATACTGATCTAGGACATATACACTGATTTATTGAGAGATACTCTGATCTAGGGACAGATACACTGATCTAGGGACAGATACACTTATCTAGGGACAGATACACTGAATTAGGGACAGATACACTGATCTCGGGACAGATACACTGATCTAGGGACAGATACACTGATGTAGCGACAGATACACTGATCTAGGGAGAGATACACTGATCTAGGGACAGATACACTGATCTAGGGACAGATACACTGATCGAGGGACAGATACACTGATTTAGGGACAGTTACACTGTTCTAGGGACAGATATACTGATCTAGGGACAGATACACTGATCTAGGGACAGAAACACTGATCTAGAGACAGATACACTGATATAGGGACAGATACACTGATCTAGGGACAGATACACTGATGTAGGGACAGATACAGCGATCTAGGGACAGGTACACTGATCTCGGGACAGATACACTGATCGAGGGACAGATATACTGATTTAGGGACAGATATACTGATTTAGGGACAGATACACTGTTCTGGGGACAGATACACTGATGTAGCGACAGATACACTGATCTAGGGAGAGATACACTGATTTATGGACAGATACACTGTTCTAGGGACAGATACACTGATCTAGGGACAGATACACTGATCTAGGGACAGATACACTGATCTAGGGACAGATACACTGATCTAGGGACAGATACACTGATCGAGGGACAGATATATTGATTTAGGGACAGATACACTGAACTAGGGACAGATACACTGATCTAGGGACAGATGCACTGATCTAGGGACAGATACACTGAGCTAGCGACAGATACACTGATTTAGGGACAGATACACTGATGTAGGGACAGATACAGTGATCTAGGGACAGGTACACTGATCTAGGGACAGATACACTGATCGAGGGACAGATACACTGATCTAGGGACAGATACACTGATGTAGCGACAGATACACTGATCTAGGGAGAGATACACTGATCTAGGGACAGATACACTGATCTAGGGACAGATACACTGATCGAGGGACAGATACACTGATTTAGGGACAGTTACACTGTTCTAGGGACAGATATACTGATCTAGGGACAGATACACTGATCTAGGGACAGAAACACTGATCTAGAGACAGATACACTGATATAGGGACAGATACACTGATCTAGGGACAGATACACTGATGTAGGGACAGATACAGCGATCTAGGGACAGGTACACTGATCTCGGGACAGATACACTGATCGAGGGACAGATATACTGATTTAGGGACAGATATACTGATTTAGGGACAGATACACTGTTCTGGGGACAGATTCACTGATGTAGCGACAGATACACTGATCTAGGGAGAGATACACTGATTTATGGACAGATACACTGTTCTAGGGACAGATACACTGATCTAGGGACAGATACACTGACCTATGGACAGATACACTGATCTAGGGACAGCTACACTGTTCTAGGGACAGATACACTGATCTAGGGACAGATACACTGATCTAGGGACAGATACACTGATCGAGGGACAGATATATTGATTTAGGGACAGATACACTGAACTAGGGACAGATACACTGATCTAGGGACAGATGCACTGATCTAGGGACCGATACACTGAGCTAGTGACAGATACACTGATTTAGGGACAGATACACTGATGTAGGGACAGATACAGTGATCTAGGGACAGGTACACTGATCTAGGGACAGATACACTGATCGAGGGACAGATGTACTGATTGAGGGACAGATGCACTGTTCTGGGGACAGATACACTGTTCCGGGGACAGATACACTGATCTAGGGACAGATATACTGATGTAGGGACAGATACACTGATCTAGGGAGAGATACACTGATCTAGGGACAGATACACTGTTCTAGGGACAGATACACTGATCTAGGGACAGATACACTGATATAGGGACAGATACTCTGATCGAGGGCCAGATACTGTGATGTAGGGTCTGATGCTCTGATCAGAGGACAGATACAATGATCTAGGTACAGATACACTGATTTAAGGACAGATACACTGATCTAGCGATAGATACACTGATCTAAGGGCAGATACACTGATCTAGGGAAAGGTAGACTGAACTTGGGACATATACACTGATCTCGGGTGAGATATTCTGATCTAGGGTCAGATAGGCTGATCTAGGGAAAGATACATGGATCTCGGGACAGATACCCCGATATAGGGACAGATATCATCTGATCTCGGGACAGCTACACAGATCTAAGGACAGATGCACTGATATAGAACCAGAACCACTGATCTATGGGGAGATATACTGATCTAGGGACATATACACTGATTTATTGAGAGATACTCTGATCTAGTGACAGATACACTGATCTCGAGACAGGTACACTGATCTAGGGACAGATACACTGAATTAGGGACAGATACACTGATCTAGGGTCAGATACACTGATGTAGCGACAGATACACTGATCTAGGGAGAGATACACTGATCTAGGGAGAGATACACTGATCTAGGGACAGATATTCTGATCGAGGGACAGATACACTGATTTAGGGACAGATACACTGTTCTAGGGACAGATACACTGATCTAGGGACAGAAACACTGATCTAGGGACAGATATATTGATTTAGGGACAGATACACTGATTTTGGGACAGATACACTGATCTAGCGATAGATACACTGATCTAAGGGCAGATACACTGATCTAGGGAAAGGTAGACTGAACTTGGGACATATACACTGATCTCGGGTGAGATATTCTGATCTAGGGTCAGATAGGCTGATCTAGGGAAAGATACATGGATCTCGGGACAGATACCCCGATATAGGGACAGATATCATCTGATCTCGGGACAGCTACACAGATCTGAGGACAGATGCACTGATATAGAACCAGAACCACTGATCTATGGGGAGATATACTGATCTAGGGACATATACACTGATTTATTGAGAGATACTCTGATCTAGTGACAGATACACTGATCTAGAGACAGGTACACTGATCTAGGGACAGATACACTGAATTAGGGACAGATACACTGATCTAGGGACAGATACACTGATGTAGCGACAGATACACTGATCTAGGGAGAGATACACTGATCTAGGGAGAGATACACTGATCTAGGGACAGATATTCTGATCGAGGGACAGATACACTGATTTAGGGACAGATACACTGTTCTAGGGACAGATACACTGATCTAGGGACAGAAACACTGATCTAGGGACAGATATATTGATTTAGGGACAGATACACTGATTTTGGGACAGATACACTGATCTAGGGACAGATACACTGATCTAGGGACAGATACACTGATCTCGGGACAGATGCACTGATCAAAGGACAGATACACTGATCTAGGGACAGATACACTGAGCTAGGGACAGATACACTGATTTAGGGACAGATACACTGATGTAGGGACAGATACAGTGATCTTGGGACAGGTACACTGATCTAGGGACAGATACACTGATCGAGGGACAGATATACAGATTTAGGGACAGATATACTGATTTAGAGTCAGATACACTGATCTAGGGACAGATACACTGGTCTAGGGACAGATACACTGATCTAGAGACAGATACACTGATGTAGGGACAGATACAGTGATCTAGGGACAGGTACACTGATCTAGGGACAGATACACTGATCGAGGGACAGATATACTGATTTAGGGACAGATATACTGATTTAGGGACAGATACACTGATCTAGGCACAGATACACCGATCTAGGGACAGATACTCTGACCGAGGGCCAGATACTGTAATGTAGGGACTGATGCTCTGATCAGAGGACAGATACAATGATCTAGGTACAGATACACTGATTTAAGGACAGATACACTGATCTAGGGAAAGGTAGACTGAACTAGGGACATATACACTGATCTAGGGTCAGATAGGCTGATCTAGGGAAAGATACACAGGTCTAAGGACTGATGCACTGATATAGAGCCAGAACCACTGATCTATGGGGAGATATACTGATCTAGGACATATACACTGATTTATTGAGAGATACTCTGATCTAGGGACAGATACACTGATCTAGGGACAGATACACTGATCTAGGAACAGATACACTGAATTAGGGACAGATACACTGATCTCGGGACAGATACACTGATCTAGGGACAGATACACTGATGTAGCGACAGATACACTGATCTAGGGAGAGATACACTGATCTAGAGACAGATAAACTGATCTAGGGACAGATACACTGATCTCGGGACAGATACACTGATCTAGGGACAGATACACCGATCTAGGGACAGATACTCTGACCGAGGGCCAGATACTGTAATGTAGGGACTGATGCTCTGATCAGAGGACAGATACAATGATCTAGGTACAGATACACTGATTTAAGGACAGATACACTGATCTAGGGAAAGGTAGACTGAACTAGGGACATATACACTGATCTAGGGTCAGATAGGCTGATCTAGGGAAAGATACACAGGTCTAAGGACTGATGCACTGATATAGAGCCAGAACCACTGATCTATGGGGAGATATACTGATCTAGGACATATACACTGATTTATTGAGAGATACTCTGATCTAGGGACAGATACACTGATCTAGGGACAGATACACTGATCTAGGAACAGATACACTGAATTAGGGACAGATACACTGATCTCGGGACAGATACACTGATCTAGGGACAGATACACTGATGTAGCGACAGATACACTGATCTAGGGAGAGATACACTGATCTAGGGACAGATAAACTGATCTAGGGACAGATACACTGATCGAGGGACAGATACACTGATTTAGGGACAGTTACACTGTTCTAGGGACAGATATACTGATCCAGGGACAGATACACTGATCTAGGGACAGAAACACTGATCGAGGGACAGATATACTGATTTAGGGACAGATACACTGATCTAGGGACAGATGCACTGATCTAAAGACAGATACACTGATCTAGGGACAGATACACTGAGCTAGAGACAGATACACTGATCAAGGGACACATACACTGATGTAGGGACAGATACAGTGATCTAGGGACAGGTACACTTATCTCGGGACAGATATACTGATTTAGGGACAGATATACTGATTTAGAGACAGATACACTGATCTAGGGACAGATACACTGATCTAGGGACAGATGCACTGATCTAGAGACAGATATACTGATCTAGGGACAGATACACTGAGCTAGAGACAGATACACTGATTTAGGGACAGATACACTGATCTAGGGACAGATACAGTGATCTAGGGACAGGTACACTGATCTAGGGACAGATATGCTGATTTAGGGACAGATATACTGATTTAGAGACAGATACACTGATCGAGGGACAGATACACTGATTTAGGGACAGATACACTGATGTAGGGACAGATACAGTGATCTAGGGACAGGTACACTGATCTAGGGACAGATACACTGAGCAAGAGACAGATACACTGATTTAGGGACAGATACACTGATCTAGGGACAGATACACTGATCGAGGGACAGATATATTGATTTAGGGACAGATACACTGATTTAGGGACAGATCCACTGATCTAGGGACAGATACACTGATCAAGGGACAGATGCACTGATCTAGGGACAGATGCACTGATCAAAGGACAGATACACTGATCTAGGGACAGATACACTGAGCTAGGGACAGATACACTGATTTAGGGACAGATACACTGATTTAGGGACAGATACACTGATGTAGCGACAGATACACTGATCTCGGGAGAGATACACTGATCTAGGGACAGATACACTGATCTAGGGACAGATACACTGATCGAGGGACAGATACACTGATTTAGGGACAGTTACACTGTTCTAGGGACAGATATACTGATCCAGGGACAGATACACTGATCGAGGGACAGAAACACTGATCGAGGGACAGATATACTGATTTAGGGACAGATACACTGATCTAGGGACAGATGCACTGATCTAGGGACAGATACACTGATCTAGGGACAGATACACTGAGCTAGAGACAGATACACTGATCAAGGGACACATACACTGATGTAGGGATTGATACAGTGATCTAGGGACAGGTACACTTATCTAGGGACAGATATACTGATTTAGGGACAGATATACTGATTTAGAGACAGATACACTGATCTAGGGACAGATACACTGATCTAGGGACAGATGCACTGATCTAGAGACAGATATACTGATCTAGGGACAGATACACTGAGCTAGAGACAGATACACTGATTTAGGGACAGATACACTGATGTAGGGACAGATACAGTGATCTAGGGACAGGTACACTGATCTAGGGACAGATATGCTGATTTAGGGACAGATATACTGATTTAGAGACAGATACACTGATCTAGGGACAGATACACTGATTTAGGGACAGATACACTGATGTAGGGACAGATACAGTGATCTAGGGACAGGTACACTGATCTAGGGACAGATACACTGAGCTAGAGACAGATACACTGATTTAGGGACAGATACACTGATCTAGGGACAGATACACTGATCGAGGGACAGATATATTGATTTAGGGACAGATACACTGATTTAGGGACAGATCCACTGATCTAGGGACAGATACACTGATCAAGGGACAGATGCACTGATCTAGGGACAGATGCACTGATCAAAGGACAGATACACTGATCTAGGGACAGATACACTGATCTAGGGACAGATACACTGATTTAGGGACAGATACACTGATGTAGGGACAGATACAGTGATCTTGGGACAGGTACACTGATCTCGGGACAGATACACTGATTGAGGGACAGATATACAGATTTAGGGACAGATATACTGATTTAGAGACAGATACACAGATCTAGGGACAGATACACTGATCTAGGGACAGATACACTGATCGAGAGACAGATACACTGATGTAGGGACAGATACAGTGATCTAGGGACAGGTACACTGATCTAGGGACAGATACACTGATCGAGGGACAGATATACTGATTTCGGGACAGATATACTGAACTCGGGACAGATACACTGATCTAGGGACAGATACACCGATCTAGGGACAGATACTCTGATCGAGGGCCAGATACTGTGATGTAGGGACTGATGCTCTGATCAGAGGACAGATACAATGATCTAGGTACAGATACACTGATTTAAGGACAAATACACTGATCTAGTGACAGATACACTGATCTAAGGACAGATACACTGATCTCGGGAAAGGTAGACTGAACTAGGGACATATACACTGATCTAGGGGGAGATATTCTGATGTCGGGTCAGATAGGCTGATCTAGGGAAAGATACACAGGTCTAAGGACAGATGCACTGATATAGAGCCAGAACCACTGATCTATGGGAAGATATACTGATCTAGGACATATACACTGATTTATTGAGAGATGCTCTGATCTAGGGACAGATACACTGATCTAGGGACAGATACACTGATCTTGGGACAGATACACTGAATTAGGGACAGATACACTGATCTCGGGACAGATACACTGATCTAGGGACAGATACACTGATGTAGCGACAGATACACTGATCTAGGGAGAGATACACTGATCTAGGGACAGATACACTGATCGAGGGATAGATATACTGATTTAGGGACAGATACACTGTTCTGGGGACAGATACACTGTTCCGGGGACAGATACACTGATCTAGGGTCAGATACACTGATGTAGGGACAGATATACTGATCTAGGGAGAGATACACTGATCTAGGGACAGATACACTGATCGAGGGACAGATACACTGATTTAGGGACAGATACACTGTTTTAGGGACAGATACACTTTTCTAGGGACAGATACACTGATCTCGGGACAAATACACTGATATAGGGACAGATACACTGATCGAGGGCCAGATACTGTGATGTAGGGTCTGATGCTCTGATCAGAGGACAGATACAATGATCTAGGTACAGATACACTGATTTAAGGACAGATACACTGATCTAAGGGCAGATACACTGATCTAGGGACAGGTAGACTGAACTTGGGACATATACACTGATCTCGGGGGAGATATTCTGATCTAGGGTCAGATAGGCTGATCTGGGGAAAGATACATGGATCTCGGGACAGATACCCCGATATAGGGACAGATAGCATCTGATCTCGGGACAGCTACACAGATCTAAGGACAGATGCACTGATATAGAGCCAGAACCACTGATCTATGGGGAGATATACTGATCTAGGGACATATACACTGATTTATTGAGAGATACGCTGATCTAGGGACAGATACAATGATCTAGGGACAGATACACTGATCTAGGGACAGATACACTGAATTAGGGACAGATACAC
This sequence comes from Pristiophorus japonicus, assembly GCF_044704955.1. Taxonomy (NCBI): domain Eukaryota; kingdom Metazoa; phylum Chordata; class Chondrichthyes; family Pristiophoridae; genus Pristiophorus; species Pristiophorus japonicus. Next base: position 231,327,726 of record NC_091979.1, on the reverse strand, counting down.
TGATCTCGGGACAGATACACTGATCTAGGGACAGATACACTGATGTAGCGACAGATACACTGATCTCGGGACAGATACACTGATCGAGGGACAGATATACTGATTTAGGGACAGATACACTGTTCTAGGGACAGATACACTGATCTAGGGACAGAAACACTGATCGAGGGACAGATATATTGATTTAGGGACAGATACACTGATTTAGGGACAGATACACTGATCTAGGGACAGATACACTGATCTAGGGACAGATGCACTGATCTAGGGACAGATGCACTTATCAAAGGACAGATACACTGATCTAGGGACAGATACACTGAGCTAGGGACAGATACACTGATTGAGGAACAGATATACAGATTTAGGGACAGATATACTGATTTAGAGACAGATACACTGATCTAGGGACAGATACACTGATCTAGGGACAGATACACTGATCGAGAGACAGATACACTGATGTAGGGACAGATACAGTGATCTAGGGACAGGTACACTGATCTAGGGACAGATACACTGATCGAGGGACAGATATACTGATTTAGGGACAGATATACTGATTTATTGACAGATACACTGTTCTCGGGAGAGATACACTGATCTCGGGACAGATACACTGATCTGGGGACAGATACACCGATCTAGGGACAGATACTCTGACCGAGGGCCAGATACTGTGATGTAGGGACTGATGCTCTGATCAGAGGACAGATACAATGATCTAGGTACAGATACACTGATTTAAGGACAGATACACTGATATAGTGACAGATACACTGATCTAAGGACAGATACACTGATCTGGGGAAAGGTAGACTGAACTAGGGACATATACACTGAACTAGGGGGAGATATTCTGATCTAGGGTCAGATAGGCTGATCTCGGGAAAGATACACAGGTCTAAGGACAGATGCACTGATATGGAGCCAGAACCACTGATCTATGGGGAGATATACTGATCTAGGACATATACACTGATTTATTGAGAGATACTCTGATCTAGGGACAGATACACTGATCTAGGGACAGATACACTGAACTAGGGACAGATACACTGATGTAGGGACAGATACACTGATCTAGGGAGAGATACACTGATCTAGGGACAGATACACTGATCGAGGGACAGATACACTGATTTAGGGACAGATACACTGTTCTGGGGACAGATACACTGATCTCGGGACAGATACACTGATATAGGGACAGATACTCTGATCGAGGGCCAGATACTGTGATGTAGGGTCTGATGCTCTGATCAGAGGACAGATACAATGATCTAGGTACAGATACACGGATTTAAGGACAGATACACTGATCTAGCAATAGATACACTGATCTAAGGGCAGATACACTGATCTAGGGAAAGGTAGACTGAACTTGGGACATATACACTGATCTAGGGTGAGATATTCTGATCTAGGGTCAGATAGGCTGATCTAGGGAAAGATACATGGATCTCGGGACAGATACCCCGATATAGGGACAGATATCATCTGGTCTCGGGACAGCTACACAGATCTAAGGACAGATGCACTGATATAGAACCAGAACCACTGATCTATGGGGAGATATACTGATCTAGGGACATATACACTGATTTATTGAGAGATACTCTGATCTAGTGACAGATACACTGATCTAGAGACAGGTACACTGATCTAGGGACAGATACACTGAATTAGGGACAGATACACTGATCTAGGGACAGATACACTGATGTAGCGACAGATACACTGATCTAGGGAGAGATACACTGATCTAGGGAGAGATACACTGATCTAGGGACAGATATTCTGATCGAGGGACAGATACACTGATTTAGGGACAGATACACTGTTCTAGGGACAGATACACTGATCTAGGGACAGAAACACTGATCTAGGGACAGATATATTGATTTAGGGACAGATACACTGATTTTGGGACAGATACACTGATCTAGGGACAGATACACTGATCTAGGGACAGATACACTGATCTAGGGACAGATGCACTGATCAAAGGACAGATACACTGATCTATGGACAGATACACTGAGCTAGGGACAGATACACTGATTTAGGGACAGATACACTGATGTAGGGACAGATACAGTGATCTTGGGACAGGTACACTGATCTAGGGACAGATACACTGATCGAGGGACAGATATACAGATTTAGGGACAGATATACTGATTTAGAGTCAGATACACTGATCTAGGGACAGATACACTGGTCTAGGGACAGATACACTGATCTAGAGACAGATACACTGATGTAGGGACAGATACAGTGATCTAGGGACAGGTACACTGATCTAGGGACAGATACACTGATCGAGGGACAGATATACTGATTTAGGGACAGATATACTGATTTAGGGACAGATACACTGTTCTAGGGAGAGATACACTGATCTCGGGACAGATACACTGATCTAGGGACAGATACACCGATCTAGGGACAGATACTCTGACCGAGGGCCAGATACTGTGATGTAGGGACTGATGCTCTGATCAGAGGACAGATACAATGATCTAGGTACAGATACACTGATTTAAGGACAGATACACTGATCTAGGGAAAGGTAGACTGAACTAGGGACATATACACTGATCTAGGGTCAGATAGGCTGATCTAGGGAAAGATACACAGGTCTAAGGACAGATGCACTGATATAGAGCCAGAACCACTGATCTATGGGGAGATATACTGATCTAGGACATATACACTGATTTATTGAGAGATACTCTGATCTAGGGACAGATACACTGATCTAGGGACAGATACACTGATCTAGGGACAGATACACTGAATTAGGGACAGATACACTGATCTCGGGACAGATACACTGATCTAGGGACAGATACACTGATGTAGCGACAGATACACTGATCTCGGGAGAGATACACTGATCTAGGGACAGATACACTGATCTAGGGACAGATACACTGATCGAGGGACAGATACACTGATTTAGGGACAGTTACACTGTTCTAGGGACAGATATACTGATCCAGGGACAGATACACTGATCGAGGGACAGAAACACTGATCGAGGGACAGATATACTGATTTAGGGACAGATACACTGATCTAGGGACAGATGCACTGATCTAGGGACAGATACACTGATCTAGGGACAGATACACTGAGCTAGAGACAGATACACTGATCAAGGGACACATACACTGATGTAGGGATTGATACAGTGATCTAGGGACAGGTACACTTATCTAGGGACAGATATACTGATTTAGGGACAGATATACTGATTTAGAGACAGATACACTGATCTAGGGACAGATACACTGATCTAGGGACAGATGCACTGATCTAGAGACAGATATACTGATCTAGGGACAGATACACTGAGCTAGAGACAGATACACTGATTTAGGGACAGATACACTGATGTAGGGACAGATACAGTGATCTAGGGACAGGTACACTGATCTAGGGACAGATATGCTGATTTAGGGACAGATATACTGATTTAGAGACAGATACACTGATCTAGGGACAGATACACTGATTTAGGGACAGATACACTGATGTAGGGACAGATACAGTGATCTAGGGACAGGTACACTGATCTAGGGACAGATACACTGAGCTAGAGACAGATACACTGATTTAGGGACAGATACACTGATCTAGGGACAGATACACTGATCGAGGGACAGATATATTGATTTAGGGACAGATACACTGATTTAGGGACAGATCCACTGATCTAGGGACAGATACACTGATCAAGGGACAGATGCACTGATCTAGGGACAGATGCACTGATCAAAGGACAGATACACTGATCTAGGGACAGATACACTGATCTAGGGACAGATACACTGATTTAGGGACAGATACACTGATGTAGGGACAGATACAGTGATCTTGGGACAGGTACACTGATCTCGGGACAGATACACTGATTGAGGGACAGATATACAGATTTAGGGACAGATATACTGATTTAGAGACAGATACACAGATCTAGGGACAGATACACTGATCTAGGGACAGATACACTGATCGAGAGACAGATACACTGATGTAGGGACAGATACAGTGATCTAGGGACAGGTACACTGATCTAGGGACAGATACACTGATCGAGGGACAGATATACTGATTTCGGGACAGATATACTGAACTCGGGACAGATACACTGATCTAGGGACAGATACACCGATCTAGGGACAGATACTCTGATCGAGGGCCAGATACTGTGATGTAGGGACTGATGCTCTGATCAGAGGACAGATACAATGATCTAGGTACAGATACACTGATTTAAGGACAAATACACTGATCTAGTGACAGATACACTGATCTAAGGACAGATACACTGATCTCGGGAAAGGTAGACTGAACTAGGGACATATACACTGATCTAGGGGGAGATATTCTGATGTCGGGTCAGATAGGCTGATCTAGGGAAAGATACACAGGTCTAAGGACAGATGCACTGATATAGAGCCAGAACCACTGATCTATGGGAAGATATACTGATCTAGGACATATACACTGATTTATTGAGAGATGCTCTGATCTAGGGACAGATACACTGATCTAGGGACAGATACACTGATCTTGGGACAGATACACTGAATTAGGGACAGATACACTGATCTCGGGACAGATACACTGATCTAGGGACAGATACACTGATGTAGCGACAGATACACTGATCTAGGGAGAGATACACTGATCTAGGGACAGATACACTGATCGAGGGATAGATATACTGATTTAGGGACAGATACACTGTTCTGGGGACAGATACACTGTTCCGGGGACAGATACACTGATCTAGGGTCAGATACACTGATGTAGGGACAGATATACTGATCTAGGGAGAGATACACTGATCTAGGGACAGATACACTGATCGAGGGACAGATACACTGATTTAGGGACAGATACACTGTTTTAGGGACAGATACACTTTTCTAGGGACAGATACACTGATCTCGGGACAGATACACTGATATAGGGACAGATACTCTGATCGAGGGCCAGATACTGTGATGTAGGGTCTGATGCTCTGATCAGAGGACAGATACAATGATCTAGGTACAGATACACTGATTTAAGGACAGATACACTGATCTAGTGACAGATACACTGATCTAAGGGCAGATACACTGATCTAGTGACAGATACACTGATCTAAGGGCAGATACACTGATCTAGGGACAGGTAGACTGAACTTGGGACATATACACTGATCTCGGGGGAGATATTCTGATCTAGGGTCAGATAGGCTGATCTGGGGAAAGATACATGGATCTCGGGACAGATACCCCGATATAGGGACAGATAGCATCTGATCTCGGGACAGCTACACAGATCTAAGGACAGATGCACTGATATAGAGCCAGAACCACTGATCTATGGGGAGATATACTGATCTAGGGACATATACACTGATTTATTGAGAGATACGCTGATCTAGGGACAGATACAATGATCTAGGGACAGATACACTGATCTAGGGACAGATACACTGAATTAGGGACAGATACACTGATCTCGGGACAGATACACTGATCTAGGGACAGATACACTGATGTAGCGACAGATACACTGATCTCGGGACAGATACACTGATCGAGGGACAGATATACTGATTTAGGGACAGATACACTGTTCTAGGGACAGATACACTGATCTAGGGACAGAAACACTGATCGAGGGACAGATATATTGATTTAGGGACAGATACACTGATTTAGGGACAGATACATTGATCTAGGGACAGATACACTGATCTAGGGACAGATGCACTGATCTAGGGACAGATGCACTTATCAAAGGACAGATACACTGATCTAGGGACAGATACACTGAGCTAGGGACAGATACACTGATTGAGGGACAGATATACAGATTTAGGGACAGATATACTGATTTAGAGACAGATACACTGATCTAGGGACAGATACACTGATCTAGGGACAGATACACTGATCGAGAGACAGATACACTGATGTAGGGACAGATACAGTGATCTAGGGACAGGTACACTGATCTAGGGACAGATACACTGATCGAGGGACAGATATACTGATTTAGGGACAGATATACTGATTTATTGACAGATACACTGTTCTAGGGAGAGATACACTGATCTCGGGACAGATACACTGATCTAGGGACAGATACACCGATCTAGGGACAGATACTCTGACCGAGGGCCAGATACTGTGATGTAGGGACTGATGCTCTGATCAGAGGACAGATACAATGATCTAGGTACAGATACACTGATTTAAGGACAGATACACTGATATAGTGACAGATACACTGATCTAAGGACAGATACACTGATCTAGGGAAAGGTAGACTGAACTAGGGACATATACACTGATCTAGGGGGAGATATTCTGATCTAGGGTCAGATAGGCTGATCTCGGGAAAGATACACAGGTCTAAGGACAGATGCACTGATATAGAGCCAGAACCACTGATCTATGGGGAGATATACTGATCTAGGACATATACACTGATTTATTGAGAGATACTCTGATCTAGGGACAGATACACTGATCTAGGGACAGATACACTGAACTAGGGACAGATACACTGATGTAGGGACAGATACACTGATCTAGGGAGAGATACACTGATCTAGGGACAGATACACTGATCGAGGGACAGATACACTGATTTAGGGACAGATACACTGTTCTGGGGACAGATACACTGATCTCGGGACAGATACACTGATATAGGGACAGATACTCTGATCGAGGGCCAGATACTGTGATGTAGGGTCTGATGCTCTGATCAGAGGACAGATACAATGATCTAGGTACAGATACACTGATTTAAGGACAGATACACTGATCTAGTGACAGATACACTGATCTAAGGGCAGATACACTGATCTTGGGACAGGTAGACTGAACTTGGGACATATACACTGATCTCGGGGGAGATATTCTGATCTAGGGTCAGATAGGCTGATCTGGGGAAAGATACACGGATCTCGGGACAGATACCTCGATTTAGGGACAGATAGCATCTGATCTCGGGACAGCTACACAGATCTAAGGACAGATGCACTGATATAGAGCCATAACCACTGATCTATGGGGAGATATACTGATCTAGGACATATACACTGATTTATTGAGAGATACACTGATCTAGGGACAGATACAATGATCTAGGGACAGATACACTGATCTGGGGACAGATACACTGAATTAGGAACAGATACACTGATCTCGGGACAGATACATTGATCTAGGGACAGATACACTGATGTAGCGAAAGATACACTGTTCTAGGGACAGATACACTGATCTCGGGACAGAAACACTGATCGAGGGACAGATATATTGATTTAGGGACAGATACACTGATTTAGGGACAGATGCACTTATCAAAGGACAGATACACTGATCTAGGGACAGATACACTGAGCTAGGGACAGATACACTGATTTAGGGACAGATACACTGATGTAGGGACAGATACAGTGATCTAGGGACAGGTACACTGATCTAGGGACAGATACACTGATCGAGGGACAGATACACTGATTAAGGGACAGATACACTGATCTAGGGACAGATACACTGATCTAGGGACAGATACACTGATCGAGGGACAGATATATTGATTTAGGGACAGATACACTGAACTAGGGACAGATACACTGATCTAGGGACAGATGCACTGATCTAGGGACAGATACACTGAGCTAGCGACAGATACAATGATTTAGGGACAGATACACTGATGTAGGGACAGATACAGTGATCTAGGGACAGGTACACTGATCTAGGGACAGATACACTGATCGAGGGTCAGATATACTGATTTAGGGATAGATCCACTGTTCTGGGGACAGATACACTGTTCCGGGGACAGATACACTGATCTAGGGACAGATACACTGATGTAGGGACAGATACACTGATCGAGGGAGAGATACACTGATCTAGGGACAGATACACTGTTCTAGGGACAGATACACTGATCTAGGGACAGATACACTGATATAGGGACAGATACTCTGATCGAGGGCCAGATACTGTGATGTAGGGTCTGATGCTCTGATCAGAGGACAGATACAATGATCTAGGTACAGATACACTGATTTAAGGACAGATACACTGATCTAGCAATAGATACACTGATCTAAGGGCAGATACACTGATCTAGGGAAAGGTAGACTGAACTTGGGACATATACACTGATCTAGGGGGAGATATTCTGATCTAGGGTCAGATAGGCTGATCTTGGGAAAGATACACGGATCTCGGGACAGATACCCCGATATAGGGACAGATATCATCTGATCTCGGGACAGCTACACAGATCTAAGGACAGATGCACTGATATAGAGCCAGAACCACTGATCTATGCGGAGATATACTGATCTAGGGACATATACACTGATTTATTGAGAGATACTCTGATCTAGTGACAGATACACTGATCTAGGGACAGATACACTGATCTAGGGACAGATACACTGAATTAGGGACAGATACACTGATCTAGGGACAGATACACTGATGTAGCGACAGATACACTGATCTAGGGAGAGATACACTGATCTAGGGAGAGATACACTGATCTAGGGACAGATACACTGATCGAGGGACAGATACACTGATTTCGGGACAGATACACTGTTCTAGGGACAGATACACTGATCTAGGGACAGAAACACTGATCTAGGGACAGATATATTGATTTAGGGACAGATACACTGATTTAGGGACAGATACACTGATCTAGGGACAGATACACTAATCTAGGGACAGATACACTGATCTAGGGACAGATACACTGATCTAGGGACAGATACACTGAGCTAGGGACAGATACACGGATTTAGGGACAGATACACTGATGTAGGGACAGATACAGTGATCTTGGGAGAGGTACACTGATCTAGGGACAGATACACTGATCGAGGGACAGATATACAGATTTAGGGACAGATACACTGATCTAGAGACAGATACACTGATCTAGAGACAGATACACTGATCTAGAGACAGATACACTGATGTAGGGACAGATACAGTGATCTAGGGACAGGTACACTGATCTAGGGACAGATACACTGATCGAGGGACAGATATAATGATTTAGGGACAGATATACTGATTTAGGGACAGATACACTGATCTAGGGACAGATACACCGATCTAGGGACAGATACTCTGACCGAGGGCCAGATACTGTGATGTAGGGATTGATGCTCTGATCAGAGGACAGATACAATGATCTAGGTACAGATACACTGATTTAATGACAGATACACTGATCTCGGGAAAGGTAGACTGAACTAGGGACATATACACTGATCTAGGGTCAGATAGGCTGATCTAGGGAAAGATACACAGGTCTAAGGACAGATGCACTGATATAGAGCCAGAACCACCGATCTATGGGGAGATCGAGGACATATACACTGATTTATTGAGAGATACTCTGATCTAGGGACAGATACACTGATCTAGGGACAGATACACTGAATTAGGGACAGATACACTGATCTCGGGACAGATACACTGATCTAGGGACAGATACACTGATGTAGCGACAGATACACTGATCTAGGGAGAGATACACTGATCTCGGGACAGATACACTGATCTAGGGACAGATACACTGATCGAGGGACAGATACACTGATTTAGGGACAGTTACACTGTTCTAGGGACAGATATACTGATCTAGGGACAGATACACTGATCTTGGGACAGATGCACTGATCTAGGGACAGATACACTGATCTAGGGACAGATACACTGAGCTAGAGACAGATACACTGATTTAGGGACAGATACACTGATGTAGGCACAGATACAGTGATCTAGGGACAGGTACACTGATCTAGGGACAGATATACTGATTTAGGGACAGATATACTGATTTAGAGACAGATACAATGATCTAGGGACAGATACACTGATCTAGGGATAGATGCACTGATCTAGAGACAGATATACTGATCTAGGGACAGATACAGTGATCTAGGGACAGGTACACTGATCTCGGGACAGATACACTGATCGAGGGACAGATATACTGATTTAGGGACAGATATACTGATTTAGGGACAGATACACTGTTCTAGGGACAGATGCACTGATCTCGGGACAGATACACTGATCTAGGGACAGATACACCGATATAGGGACAGATACTCTGATCGAGGGCCAGATACTGTGATGTAGGGACTGATGCTCTGATCAGAGAACAGATACAATGATCTAGGTACAGATACACTGATTTAAGGACAGATACACTGATCTAGTGACAGATACACTGATCTAAGGACAGATACACTGATCTAGGGAAAGGTAGACTGAACTTGGGACATATACACTGATCTAGGGGGAGATATTCTGATCTCGGGTCAGATAGGCTGATCTAGGGAAAGATACACAGGTCTAAGGACAGATGCACTGATATAGAGCCAGAACCACTGATCTATGCGAGATATACTGATCTAGGGACATGTACACTGATTTATTGAGAGATACACTGATTTAGGGACAGATACACTGATCTAGCAACAGATACACTGATCTAGGGTCAGATACACTGATTTAGGGAGAGATACCGTGATCTCGGGATGGATACACTGATTTAGGGACAGATACGCTGTTCTGGGGACAGATACACTGATCTAGGGAGAGATACACTGATGTCGCGACAGATACACTGATTTAGGGACAGATACTGTGATCTAGGGACAGATACAGGTTTAGGGACAGATACACTGATGTAGGGACAGATACACTGATCTAGGTGACAGAAACACTGATCTGGGGGAGATACTCTGATCTAGGGACAGATACACTGATCTTGGGACAGATACTCTGATCTAGGGTCAGATCCACTGATCTATGGACCGATACACTGATCTAACAACAGATACATTGATCGAGGGACAGATAAACTGATTTAGGGACAGACACACTGTTCTGGGGACAGATACACTGATCTAGGGACAGATACACTGTTCTGGGGACAGATACACTGATCTAGGGACAGATACACTGAACTAGGTGACAGAAACACTGATCTGGGGGAGATACTCTGATCTAGGGACAGATACACTGATCTCGGGACAGATACAGTGATCTAGGGTCAGATCCACTGATCTAGGGACAGATACACTGATCTAACAACAGATACATTGATCTAGGGACAGATATACTGATTTAGGGACAGATACACTGTTCTGGGGACAGATACACTGATTTAAGGACAGATACACTTATCTAGCGACAGATACACTGATCTAAGGGCAGATACACTGATCTAGGGAAAGGTAGACTGAACTTGGGACATATACACTGATCTAGGGGGAGATATTCTGATCTTGGGTCAGATAGGCTGATCTGGGGAAAGATACACGGATCTCGGGACAGATACCCCGATATAGGGACAGATATCATCTGATCTCGGGACAGCTACACAGATCTAAGGACAGATGCACTGATATAGAGCCAGAACCACTGATCTATGGGGAGATATACTGATCTAGGGACATATACACTGATTTATTGAGAGATACTCTGATCTAGGGACAGATACACTGATCTAGGTACAGATACACTGATCTAGGGACAGATACACTGAATTAGGGACAGATACACTGATCTCGGGACAGATACACTGATCTAGGGACAGATACACTGATGTAGCGACAGATACACTGATCTAGGGAGAGATACACTGATCTAGGGACAGATACACTGATCTAGGGACAGATACACTGATCGAGGGACAGATACACTGATTTAGGGACAGATACACTGTTCTAGGGGCAGATACACTGATCTAGGGACAGATACACTGATCTAGGGACAGAAACACTGATCGAGGGACAGATATATTGATTAGGGACAGATACACTGATTTAGGGACAGATACACTGATCTAGGGACAGATACACTGATCTAGGGACAGATGCACTGATCAAAGGGCAGATACACTGATCTGGGGACAGATACACTGAGCTTGGGACAGATACACTGATCTAGGGACAGATACACTGATCTAGGGACAGAAACACTGATCGAGGGTCAGATATATTGATTTAGGGACGGATACACTGATTTAGGGACAGATACACTGATCTAGGGACAGATACACTGATCTAGGGACAGATGCACTGATCAAAGGGCAGATACACTGATCTAGGGACAGATACACTGAGCTAGGGACAGATACACTGATTTAGGGACAGATACACTGATGTAGGGACAGATACAGTGATCTAGGGACAGGTACACTGATCTAGGGACAGATACACTGTTCTAGGGACAGATGCACTGATGTAGCGACAGATACACTGATCTAGGGAGAGATACACTGATCTTGGGACAGATGCACTGATCTAGGGACAGATACACTGATCGAGGGACAGATACACTGATCTAGGGAGAGATACACTGATGTAGGGACAGATACACTGATCTCGGGACAGATACACTGATCGAGGGACAGATACACTGATTTAGGGACAGATACACTGTTCCAGGGACAGATACACTGATCTAGGGACAGAAACACTGATCGAGGGACAGATATATTGATTTAGGGACAGATACACTGATTTAGGGACAGATACACTGATCTCGGGACAGATACACTGATCTAGGGACAGATGCACTGATCAAAGGGCAGATACACTGATCTGGGGACAGATACACTGAGCTTGGGACAGATACACTGATCTAGGGACAGATACACTGATCTAGGGACAGAAACACTGATCGCGGGTCAGATATATTGATTTAGGGACAGATACACTGATTTAGGGACAGATACACTGATCTAGGGACAGATACACTGATCTAGGGACAGATGCACTGATCAAAGGGCAGATACACTGATTTAGGGACAGATACACTGATGTAGGGACAGATACAGTGATCTAGGGACAGGTACACTGATCTAGGGACAGATACACTTTTCTCGGGACAGATGCACTGATGTAGCGACAGATACACTGATCTAGGGAGAGATACACTGATCTAGGGACAGATACACTGATCTAGGGACAGATACACTGATCGAGGGACAGATACACTGATCTAGGGAGAGATACACTGATGTAGGGACAGATACACTGATCTCGGGACAGATACACTGATCTAGGGACAGAAACACTGATCGAGGGACAGATATATTGATTTAGGGACAGATACACTGATTTAGGGACAGATACACTGATCTAGGGACAGAAACACTGATCTAGGGACAGATACACTGATCTAGGGACAGATGCACTGATCAAAGGACAGATACACTGATCTAGGGACAGATACACTGAGCTAGGGACAGACACACTGATTTAGGGACAGATACACTGATGTAGGGACAGATACAGTGATCTTGGGACAGGTACACTGATCTAGGGACAGATACACTGATCGAGGGACAGATATACAGATTTAGGGACAGATATACTGATTTAGAGACAGATACACTGATCTAGGGACAGATACACTGATCTAGGGACAGATACACTGATCGAGAGACAGATACACTGATGTAGGGACAGATACAGTGATCTAGGGACAGGTACACTGATCTAGGGACAGATACACTGATCGAGGGACAGATATACTGATTTAGGGACAGATATACTGATTTAGGGACAGATACACTGTTCGAGGGAGAGATACACTGATCTCGGGACAGATACACTGATCTAGGGACAGATACACCGATCTAGGGACAGATACTCTGACCGAGGGCCAGATACTGTGATGTAGGGACTGATGCTCTGATCAGAGGACAGATACAATGATCTAGGTACAGATACACTGATTTAAGGACAGATACACTGATCTCGGGAAAGGTAGACTGAACTAGGGACATATACACTGATATCGAGCCAGAACCACTGATCTATGGGGAGATATACTGATCTAGGACATATACACTGATTTATTGAGAGATACTCTGATCTAGGGACAGATACACTGATCTAGGGACAGATACACTGATCTAGGGACAGATACACTGAATTAGGGACAGATACACTGATCTCGGGACAGATACACTGATCTAGGGACAGATACACTGATGTAGCGACAGATACACTGATCTAGGGAGAGATACACTGATCTAGGGACAGATACACTGATCTAGGGACAGATACACTGATCAAGGGACAGATACACTGATTTAGGGACAGTTACACTGTTCTAGGGACAGATATACTGATCTAGTGACCGATACACTGATCTCGGGACAGATACACTGATCGAGGGACAGGTACACTGATCTAGGGACAGACCCACTGATCTGGGGACAGATACACAGATTTAGGGACAGATCCACTGATCAGAGGACAGATACAATAATCTAGGGACAGATACACTGATCTAGGGACAGATATATTGTTTTACGGACAGATTACAGTGATCTATGGGCAGATACAGTTAAGTCAGGACAAATGCAGTGATCTGCGGACAGATACACAGAGCTAGTGACAGATACACTGATCAAGGGGGAAAATACACTGATCTAGGGACAGATACAGTGATCAGAGGACAGATACAATAATCTAGGGACAGATACACTGATCTAGAGACAGATACAATGATCTAGGGACAGATACACTGATCTATGGACAGATACAATGATCTAGGGGACAGATACACTGATCTAGGGACAGATACAGTGATGTAGGTAGAGATATACTGAACTATGGATAGATACATTGATCTAGGGAGAGATACACTGATCTTGGGACAGATACACTGATCTAGGGACAGATACACTGATCGCGGGACAGATACACTGATAAAGGGACAGATACACTGTTCTAGGGACAGATACACTGATCTAGGGACAGATACACTTATCTAGGGACAGATACACTGATCGAGGGACAGATATACTGATTTAGGGACCGATACACTGATCTAGGGACAGATGCACTGATCTAGGGACAGATGCACTGATCTAGGGACAGATACACTGATCTCGGGACAGATACCCCGATATAGGGACAGATATCATCTGATCTAGGGACAGCTGCACAGATCTAAGGACAGATACACTGATATAGAGCCAGAACCACTGATCTATGGGGAGATATACTGATCTAGGGACATATACACTGATTTATTGAGAGATACACTGATTTAGGGACAGATACTGTGATCTAGGGACATATACAGATTTAGGGACAGATACACTGATGTAGGGACAGATACACTGATCTAGGTGACAGAAACACTGATCTGGGGGAGATACTCTGATCTAGGGACAGATACACTGATCTTGGGACAGATACTCTGATCGAGGGACAGATACACTGATGTCGGGACAGATACAGTGATCTAGGGACAGGTACACTGATCTAGGGACAGATACACTGATCGAGGGACAGATATACTGATTTAGGGACAGATACACTGTTCTAGGGACAGATACACTGATCTAGGGACAGATACACTGATCTAGGGACAGATATACTGATTTAGGGACAGATACACTGTTCTAGGGACAGATACACTGATCTCGGGACAGATACACTGATCTAGGGACAGATACACTGATATAGGGACAGATACTCTGATCGAGGGCCAGATACTGTGATGTAGGGACTGATGCTCTGATCAGAGGACAGATACAATGATCTAGGTACAGATACACTGATTTAAGGACAGATACACTGATCTAGCGACAGATGCACTGATCTAAGGGCAGATACACTGATCTAGGGAAAGGTAGACTGAACTAGGGACATATACACTGATCTAGGGGGAGATATTCTGATCTAGGGTCAGATAGGCTGATCTCGGGAAAGATACACGGATCTCGGGACAGATACCCCGATATAGGGACAGATATCATCTGATCTCGGGACAGCTACACAGATCTAAGGACAGATGCACTGATATAGAGCCAGAACCACTGATCTATGGCGAGATATACTTATCTAGGGACATATACACTGAATTATTGAGAGATACACTGATTTAGGGACAGATACACTGATCTAGCGACAGATACACTGATCTAGCGACAGATACACTGATCTAGGGACAGATACACTGATTTAGGGACAGATACTGTGATCTCGGGATGGATACACTGATTTAGGGACAGATACGCTGTTCTGGGGACAGATACACTGATCTAGGGACAGATACACTGATCTAGGACAGATACACTGATCGAGGGACAGATACACTGATTTAGGGACAGATACACTGTTCTAGGGACAGATACACTGATCTAGTGACCGATACACTGATCTAGGGACAGATACACTGATCGAGGGACAGATATACTGATTTAGGGACAGATGCACTGATCCCGGGACAGATACACTGATCTAGGGACAGATGCACTGATCTAGGGACAGAGACACTGATCTAGGGACAGATACACTGAGCTAGGGACAGATACACTGATTTAGGGACAGATACACTGATGTCGGGACAGATACAGTGATCTAGGGACAGGTACACTGATCTAGGGACAGATACACTGATCGAGGGACAGATATACTGATTTAGGGACAGATACACTGTTCTAGGGACAGATACACTGATCTCGGGACAGATACACTGATCTAGCGACAGATATACTGATTTAGGGACAGATGCACTGATCTAGGGAGAGATACACTGATCTAGGGACAGATGCACTGATCTAGAGACAGATGCACTGATCTAGGGACAGATACACTGAAGTAGTGACAGATATACTGAGTTAGTGACAGATACACTGTTCTAGGGACAGATACACTGATCTCGGGACAGATACACTGATCTAGGGACAGATACACTGATATAGGGACAGATACTCTGATCGAGGGCCAGATACTGTGATGTAGGGACTGATGCTCTGATCAGAGGACAGATACAATGATCTAGGTACAGATACACTGATTTAAGGACAGATACACTGATCTGGCGACACATACACTGATCGAAGGGCAGATACACTGATCTAGGGAAAGGTAGACTGAACTACGTACATATACACTGATCTAGGGGGAGATATTCTGATCTAGGGTCAGACAGGCTGATCTAGGGAAAGATACACGGATCTCGGGACAGATACCCCGATATAGGGATAGATATCATCTGATCTCGGGACAGCTACACAGATCTAAGGACAGATGCACTGATATAGAGCCAGAACCACTGATCTATGGGGAGATATATTGATCTTGGGACATACACTGATTTATTGAGAGATACACTGATTTAGGGACAGATACACTGATCTAGCGACAGATACACAGATCTAGCGACAGATACACTGATCTCGGGACAGATACACTGATTTAGGGACAGATACCGTGATCTCGGGATGGATACACTGATTTAGGGACAGATACACTGATCTCGGGACAGATGCACTGATCTAGGGACAGACACACTGATCTAGGGACAGATGCACTGATCTAGGGAAAGATACACTGATCTCGGGACGGATACTCCGATATAGGGACAGATATCATCTGATCTTGGGACAGTAACACAGATCTAAGGACAGATACACTGATATAGAGCCAAAACCACTGATCTATGGGGAGATATACTGATCTAGGGACATGTACACTGATTTATTGAGGGATACACTGACTTAGGGACAGATACACTGATCTAGCGACAGATACACTGATCTAGGAACAGATACACTGATTTAGGGACAGATACCGTGATCTAGGGATGGATACACTGATCTAGGGACGATACACTGAGCTTGGGACAGATACACTGATCTAGGGACAGATACACTGATCTAGGGACAGAAACACTGATCGAGGGTCAGATATATTGATTTAGGGACAGATACACTGATTTAGGGACAGATACACTGATCTAGGGACAGATACACTGATCTAGGGACAGATGCACTGATCAAAGGGCAGATACACTGATCTAGGGACAGATACACTGAGCTAGGGACAGATACACTGATCGAGGGACAGATACACTGATTTAGGGACAGATACACTGTTCTAGGGACAGATACACTGATCTAGGGACAGAAACACTGATCGAGGGACAGATATATTGATTTAGGGACAGATACACTGATTTAGGGACAGATACACTGATCTAGGGACAGAAACACTGATCTAGGGACAGATACACTGATCTAGGGACAGATGCACTGATCAAAGGACAGATACACTGATCTAGGGACAGATACACTGAGCTAGGGACAGACACACTGATTTAGGGACAGATACACTGATGTAGGGACAGATACAGTGATCTTGGGACAGGTACACTGATCTAGGGACAGATACACTGATCGAGGGACAGATATACAGATTTAGGGACAGATATACTGATTTAGAGACAGATACACTGATCTAGGGACAGATACACTGATCTAGGGACAGATACACTGATCGAGAGACAGATACACTGATGTAGGGACAGATACAGTGATCTCGGGACAGGTACACTGATCTAGGGACAGATACACTGATCGAGGGACAGATATACTGATTTAGGGACAGATATACTGATTTAGGGACAGATACACTGTTCGAGGGAGAGATACACTGATCTCGGGACAGATACACTGATCTAGGGACAGATACACCGATCTAGGGACAGATACTCTGACCGAGGGCCAGATACTGTGATGTAGGGACTGATGCTCTGATCAGAGGACAGATACAATGATCTAGGTACAGATACACTGATTTAAGGACAGATACACTGATCTCGGGAAAGGTAGACTGAACTAGGGACATATACACTGATATCGAGCCAGAACCACTGATCTATGGGGAGATATACTGATCTAGGACATATACACTGATTTATTGAGAGATACTCTGATCTAGGGACAGATACACTGATCTAGGGACAGATACACTGATCTAGGGACAGATACACTGAATTAGGGACAGATACACTGATCTCGGGACAGATACACTGATCTAGGGACAGATACACTGATGTAGCGACAGATACACTGATCTAGGGAGAGATACACTGATCTAGGGACAGATACACTGATCTAGGGACAGATACACTGATCAAGGGACAGATACACTGATTTAGGGACAGTTACACTGTTCTAGGGACAGATATACTGATCTAGTGACCGATACACTGATCTAGGGACAGATACACTGATCGAGGGACAGGTACACTGATCTAGGGACAGACCCACTGATCTGGGGACAGATACACAGATTTAGGGACAGATCCACTGATCAGAGGACAGATACAATAATCTAGGGACAGATACACTGATCTAGGGACAGATACATTGTTTTACGGACAGATTACAGTGATCTATGGGCAGATACAGTTAAGTCAGGACAAATGCAGTGATCTGCGGACAGATACACAGAGCTAGTGACAGATACACTGATCAAGGGGGAAAATACACTGATCTAGGGACAGATACAGTGATCAGAGGACAGATACAATAATCTAGGGACAGATACACTGATCTAGAGACAGATACAATGATCTAGGGACAGATACACTGATCTATGGACAGATACAATGATCTAGGGGACAGATACACTGATCTAGGGACAGATACAGTGATGTAGGTAGAGATATACTGAACTATGGATAGATACATTGATCTAGGGAGAGATACACTGATCTAGGGACAGATACACTGATCTAGGGACAGATACACTGATCGTGGGACAGATACACTGATAAAGGGACAGATACACTGTTCTAGGGACAGATACACTGATCTAGGGACAGATACACTTATCTAGGGACAGATACACTGATCGAGGGACAGATATACTGATTTAGGGACCGATACACTGATCTAGGGACAGATGCACTGATCTAGGGACAGATGCACTGATCTAGGGACAGATACACTGATCTAGGGACAGATAGACTGATGTAGGGACAGATACTCTGATCTAGGGCCAGATACTCTGGTGTAGGGACTGATACTCTGATCAGTGGACAGATACAATGATCTAGGTACAGATACACTGATTTAAGGACAGATACACTGATCTAGCGACATATACACTAATCTATGGACAGATACACTGATCTAGGGAAAGGTAGACTAAACTTGGGACAGATACACTGATTTAGGGGGAGATATTCTGATCTCGGGTCAGATAGGCTGATCTAGGGAAAGATACACTGATCTCGGGACAGATACCCCGATATAGGGACAGATATCATCTGATCTAGGGACAGCTGCACAGATCTAAGGACAGATACACTGAAATAGAGCCGGAACCACTGATCTATGGGGAGATATACTGATCTAGGGACATATACACTGATTTATTGAGAGATACACTGATTTAGGGACAGATACTGTGATCTAGGGACAGATACAGATTTAGGGACAGATACACTGATGTAGGGACAGATACACTGATCTAGGTGACAGAAACACTGATCTGGGGGAGATACTCTGATCTAGGGACAGATACACTGATCTTGGGACAGATACTCTGATCGAGGGACAGATACACTGATGTCGGGACAGATACAGTGATCTAGGGACAGGTACACTGATCTAGGGACAGATACACTGATCGAGGGACAGATATACTGATTTAGGAACAGATACACTGTTCTAGGGACAGATACACTGATCTAGGGACAGATACACTGATCTAGGGACAGATATACTGATTTAGGGACAGATACACTGTTCTAGGGACAGATACACTGATCTCGGGACAGATACACTGATCTAGGGACAGATACACTGATATAGGGACAGATACTCTGATCGAGGGCCAGATACTGTGATGTAGGGACTGATGCTCTGATCAGAGGACAGATACAATGATCGAGGTACAGATACACTGATTTAAGGACAGATACACTGATCTAGCGACAGATACACTGATCTAAGGGCAGATACACTGATCTAGGGAAAGGTAGACTGAACTAGGGACATATACACTGATCTAGGGGGAGATATTCTGATCTAGGGTCAGATAGGCTGATCTCGGGAAAGATACACGGATCTCGGGACAGATACCCCGATATAGGGACAGATATCATCTGATCTCGGGACAGCTACACAGATCTAAGGACAGATGCACTGATATAGAGCCAGAACCACTGATCTATGGCGAGATATACTTATCTAGGGACATATACACTGATTTATTGAGAGATACACTGATTTAGGGACAGATACACTGATCTAGCGACAGATACACTGATCTAGCGACAGATACACTGATCTAGGGACAGATACACTGATTTAGGGACAGATACTGTGATCTCGGGATGGATACACTGATTTAGGGACAGATACGCTGTTCTGGGGACAGATACACTGATCTAGGGACAGATACACTGATCTAGGACAGATACACTGATCGAGGGACAGATACACTGATTTAGGGACAGATACACTGTTCTAGGGACAGATACACTGATCTAGTGACTGATACACTGATCTAGGGACAGATACACTGATCGAGGGACAGATATACTGATTTAGGGACAGATGCACTGATCTCTGGACAGATACACTGATCTAGGGACAGATGCACTGATCTAGGGACAGATACACTGATCTAGGGACAGATACACTGAGCTAGGGACAGATACACTGATTTAGGGACAGATACACTGATGTCGGGACAGATACAGTGATCTAGGGACAGGTACACTGATCTAGGGAGAGATACACTGATCGAGGGACAGATATACTGATTTAGGGACAGATACACTGTTCTAGGGACAGATACACTGATCTCGGGACAGATACACTGATCTAGCGACAGATATACTGATTTAGGGACAGATGCACTGATCTAGGGAGAGATACACTGATCTAGGGACAGATGCACTGATCTAGAGACAGATACACTGATCTAGGGACAGATACACTGAAGTAGTGACAGATATACTGAGTTAGTGACAGATACACTGTTCTAGGGACAGATACACTGATCTCGGGACAGATACACTGATCTAGGGACAGATACACTGATATAGGGACAGATACTCTGATCGAGGGCCAGATACTGTGATGTACGGACTGATGCTCTGATCAGAGGACAGATACAATGATCTAGGTACAGATACACTGATTTAAGGACAGATACACTGATCTGGCGACACATACACTGATCGAAGGGCAGATACACTGATCTAGGGAAAGGTAGACTGAACTACGTACATATACACTGATCTAGGGGGAGATATTCTGATCTAGGGTCAGACAGGCTGATCTAGGGAAAGATACACGGATCTCGGGACAGATACCCCGATATAGGGATAGATATCATCTGATCTCGGGACAGCTACACAGATCTAAGGACAGATGCACTGATATAGAGCCAGAACCACTGATCTATGGGGAGATATATTGATCTTGGGACATACACTGATTTATTGAGAGATACACTGATTTAGGGACAGATACACTGATCTAGCGACAGATACACAGATCTAGCGACAGATACACTGATCTCGGGACAGATACACTGATTTAGGGACAGATACCGTGATCTCGGGATGGATACACTGATTTAGGGACAGATACACTGATCTCGGAAAAGATGCACTGATCTAGGGACAGACACACTGATCTAGGGACAGATGCACTGATCTAGGGAAAGATACACTGATCTCGGGACGGATACTCCGATATAGGGACAGATATCATCTGATCTTGGGACAGTAACACAGATCTAAGGACAGATACACTGATATAGAACCAAAACCACTGATCTATGGGGAGATATACTGATCTAGGGACATGTACACTGATTTATTGAGGGATACACTGACTTAGGGACAGATACACTGATCTAGCGACAGATACACTGATCTAGGAACAGATACACTGATTTAGGGACAGATACCGTGATCTAGGGATGGATACACTGATCTAGGGACGATACACTGATCTAGGGACAGATGCACTGTTCTAGGGACAGATAAACCGTTCTAGGGACAGATACACTGATCTAGGGACAGATACACTGATCTAGGGACAGATACTCTGATCTAGGGACAGATACGCTGATCTAGGGACAGATACTCTGATGTAGGAACTGATGCTCTGATCAGAGGACAGATAAAATGATCTAGGTACAGATACACTGATTTAAGGACAGATACACTGATCTAGCGACAGATACACTGACCTAAGGACAGATACACTGATCGAGGGAAAGATAGACTGAACTAGGGACAGATACACTGATCCAAGGGGAGATATTCTGATCTAGGGTCAGATAGGCTGATCTAGGGAAAGATACACGGATCTCGGGACAGATACCCCGATATAGGGACAGATATCATCTGATCTCGGGACAGCTACACAGATCTAAGGACAGATGCACTGATATAGAGCCAGAACCACTGATCTATGGGGAGATATATTGATCTAGGGACATACACTGATTTATTGAGAGATACACTGATTTCGGGACAGATACACTGATCGAGCGACAGATACATAGATCTAGCAACAGATACACTGATCTAGGGACAGATACACTGATTTAGGGACAGATACCGTGATCTCGGGATGGATACACTGATTTAGGGACAGATACACTGATCTCGGGACAGATGCACTGATCTAGGGACAGACACACTGATCTAGGGACAGATGCACTGATCTAGGGAAAGATACACTGATCTAGGGACAGATACACTGAATTTGGGACAGATACACTGATCTCGGGACAGAGACACTGTTCTAGGGACAGATGCAGTGATCTAGGGACAGATACACTGATCTCGGGACAGATACTCTGATCCAGAGCCAGATACTCTGATGTAGGGACTAATGCTCTGATCAGAGGACAGATACAATGTTCTAGGTACAGATACACTGATTTAAGGACAGATACACTGATCTAGCGACACATACACTGATCTAAGGGCAGATACACTGATCTAGGGAAAGGTAGACTGAATTAGGGACAGATACACTGATCTCGGGACAGATACACTGTTCTTGGGACAGATACAGTGATCTAGGGACAGATACACTGATCTAGGGACACTGATCTAGGGACAGATACACTGATCTAGGGACAGATACTCTGATCTAGGGCCAGATACTCTGATGTAGGGACTGATGCTCTGATCAGAGGACAGATACAATGTTCTCGGTACAGATACACTGATCTAAGGCCAGATACGCTGATCTAGGGAAAGGTAGACTGAATTAGGGACAGATACACTGATCCAGGGGAGGATATTCTGATCTAGGGTCAGATCGGCTAATCTAGGGAAAGATACACTGATCTCGGGACAGATACCCCGATATAGGGACAGATATCATCTGATCTTGGGACAGTAACACAGATCTAAGGACAGATACACTGATATAGAGCCAAAACCACTGATCTATGGGGAGATATACTGATCTAGGGACATGTACACTGATTTATTGAGAGATACACTGACTTAGGGACAGATGCACTGATCTAGGGACAGATACACTGTTCTAGGGACAGATTCACTGATCTAGGGACAGCTACACTGATCGAGGGACAGATACTCTGATCTAGGGACAGATACTCTGATCTAGGGACAGATACTCTGATGTAGGGACTGATGCTCTGATCAGAGGACAGATACAATGATCTAGGTACAGATACACTGATTTAAGGACAGATACACTGATCTAGTGACAGATACACTGATCTAGGGACAGATACACTGATCTAGGGACAGATACTCTGATCTAGGGACAGATACTCTGATCTAGGGCCAGATACTCTGATGTAGGGACTGATGCTCTGATCAGAGGACAGATGCAATGATCTAGGTACAGGTACACTGATTTAAGGACAGATACACTGATATAGCGACAGATACACTGACCTAATGACAGATACACTGATCGAGGGAAAGGTAGTCTGAACTAGGGACAGATACACTGATCTAGGGGGAGATATTCTGATCTAGGGTCAGATAGGCTGATCTAGGGAAAGATACACTGATCTCGGGACAGTTACCCCGATATAGGGACAGATATCATCTGATATAGGGACAGCTACACAGATATAAGGACATATACACTGATATAGAGCTAGAACCACTGATCGATGGGGAGATTTACTGATCGAGGGACAGATACACTGATCTAGGGACAGATACACTGATCTAGGGACGGATACACAGATCTAGGGACAGACACACTGATCTAGGAGGAGATACACTGATCTCGGAGCAGATACACTGATGTAGGGACGATACACTGATCTAGGGACAGATACACTGATCGAGGGACAGATACTCTGATCTAGGGACAGATACTCTGATCTCGGGACAGATACTCTGATGTAGGGACTGATGCTCTGATCAGAGGACAGATACAATGATCTAGGTATAGATACACTGATTTAAGGACAGATACACTGATCTAGCGACAGATACACTGACCTAAGGACAGATACACTGATCGAGGGAAAGGTAGACTGAACTAGGGACAGATACACTGATCTAGGGGGAGATATTCTGATCTAGGGTCAGATAGGCTGATCTCGGGACAGATACACTGATCTCGGGACAGTTACCCCGATATAGGGACAGATATCATCTGATATAGGGACAGCTACACAGATATAAGGACATATACACTGATATAGAGCTAGAACCACTGATCGATGGGGAGATTTACTGATCTAGGGACAGATACACTGATCTAGGGACAGATACACTGATCTAGGGATGGATACACAGATCTAGGGACAGACACACTGATCTAGGAGGAGATACACTGATCTCGGAGCAGATACACTGATCTAGGGACGATACACTGATCTAGGGACAGATACACTGATCTAGGTGACAGAAACACTGATCTGGGGGCGATACACTGATCTCGGGACAGATACACTGATCTCGGGACAGATACTCTGATCTAGGGACAGATACTCTGATCTCGGGACAGATACTCTGATCTCGGGACAGATACTCTGATCTCGGGACAGATACTCTGATCTCGGGACAGATACACTGATCTAGGTGACAGAAACACTGATCTGGGGGAGATACTCTGATCTAGGGACAGATACACTGATCTCAGGACGGATACTCTGATCTAGGGACAGATACACTGATCTCGGGACAGATACACTGATCTAGGAACGGATACACAGATCTAGGGACAGACACACTGATCTAGGAGGAGATACACTGATCTCGGAGCAGATACACTGATCTAGGGACAATACACTGATCTTGGGACAGACACACTGATCTTGGGACAGATGTACTGATCGCAGGACAGATACTTTGATCGAGGGACAGATACATGGATCGAGGGACAGGTACACTGATCGCAGGACAGATACACTGATCTAGGGACAGATACATGGATCTAGGGACAGGTACACTGATCGCAGGACAGATACTTTGATCATAGGTACAGATACATGGATCTAGGGACAGCCATGCTGATCTAGGGGCAGATACACTGATCTATCGACAGATACACTGATCAAAGGGTAGATACAGTGATCTAGGGACAGATACTCTGATTTAGGGACAGACACACTGATTTCGGAGGAGATACACTGATCTCGAGGCACATACACTGATCTAGGGACAGATACACTGATCTAGGGACAGATACACTGATCTAGGGACAGACACACTGATCTAGCGACAGATACACTGATCTAGGGACAGATACACTGATCTAGGGACAGATACACTGATCTATGGACAGATACATTGATCTAGGCATGGATACACTGATCTAGGGACAGATACACTGATCTAGGGACAGACACACTGATCTCGGGGCAGATACACTGATCTAGCGACGGATACCCTGATCTAGGGACAAACACACTGATCTAGGGGAAGATGCAATGAGCTAGGGACAGATACAATGATCTCAGAACAGATACACTGATCCAGGGGGAGATACTCTGATTTATGGACAGATACACTGACCTAGGGGTCAGACACACTGATCTAGGTACAGATTCACTGATGCAAGGACAGATATACTGCTAAATGGATTATATACACTGATCTACGGACAAATGCATTGATCTAGGGACAGTGAGAGTGGTCTCAGGTGACAGATACACTGATTTAGGAAAAGATACCCTGATCTTGGGACAGATACCCTGATCTGGGGACAGATACACCAAACTAGGGACAGATACACTGATATAGTGCCAGAACCACTGATCTAAGGGAAGATATACTGATCTAGGGACAGATACACTGATCGAGGGGCAGATACAATGAACTCCAGATACATACACTGATCTATGGACAGATACACCAATCTAGGGGCAGATATAATGATCTAGGGGGAGATACTCTGATCGAGGTGATAGATACTCTGAGCTAGGGACAGATACACTGATCTAGGGACAGATACTCTCATCTAGAGACAGATACACTGATCCAGGGGACAGATACTCTGATCGAGAGAAAGATACACTAATCTAGGGACAGATACACGGATCTCGGGACAGATACCCCGATATAGGGACAGATATCATCTGATCTCGGGACAGCTACACAGATCTAAGGACAGATGCACTGATATAGAGCCAGAACCACTGATCTATGGCGAGATATACTGATCTAGGGACATATACACTGATTTATTGAGAGATACACTGATTTAGGGACAGATACACTGATCTAGCGACAGATACACTGATCTAGCGACAGATACACTGATTTAGGGACAGATACTGTGATCTCGGGATGGATACACTGATTTAGGGACAGATACGCTGTTCTGGGGACAGATATACTGATCTAGGGACAGATACACTGATCTAGGACAGATACACTGATCGAGGGACAGATACACTGAGTTAGGGACAGATACACTGTTCTAGGGACAGATACACTGATCTAGGGACCGATACACTGATCTAGGGACAGATACACTGATCGAGGGACAGATATACTGATTTAGGGACGGATACACTGATCTCGGGACAGATACACTGATCTAGGGACAGATACACTGATCTAGGGACAGATACACTGATCTAGGGACAGATACACTGAGCTGGGGACAGATGCACTGATCTAGGGACAGATACACTGATCTAGGGACAGATGCACTGATCTAGAGACAGATACACTGATCTAGGGACAGATACACTGAAGTAGGGACAGATATACTGATTTAGTGACAGATACACTGTTCTAGGGACAGATACACTGATCTCGGGACAGATACACTGATTTGGGGACAGATACACTGATATAGGGACAGATACTCTGATCGAGGGCCAGATACTGTGATGTAGGGACTGATGCTCTGATCAGAGGACAGATACAATGATCTAGGTACAGATACACTGATTTAAGGACAGATACACTGATCTGGCGACACATACACTGATCTAAGGGCAGATACACTGATCGAGGGAAAGATAGACTGAACTAGGGACATATACACTGATCTAGGGGGAGATATTCTGATCTAGGGTCAGACAGGCTGATCTCGGGAAAGATACACGGATCTCGGGACAAATACCCCGATATAGGGACAGATATCATCTGATCTCGGGACAGCTACACAGACCTAAGGACAGATGCACTGATATAGAGCCAGAACCACTGATCTATGGGGAGATATATTCATCTAGGGACATACACTGATTTATTGAGAGATACACTGATTTAGGGACAGATACACTGATCGAGCGACAGATACACAGATCTAGCGACAGATACACTGATCTAGGGACAGATACACTGATTTAGGGACAGATACCGTGATCTCGGGATGGATACACTGATTTAGGGACAGATACACTGATCTCGGGACAGATGCACTGATCTAGGGACAGACACACTGATCTAGGGACAGATGCACTGATCTAGGGAAAGATACACTGTTCTAGGGACAGATACACTGATCTAGGGACAGATACACTGATCTAGGGACAGATACACTGATCTAGGGACAGATACACTGATCGCGGGACAGATACACTGTTCTAGGGACAGATACAGTGATCTAGGGACAGATACACTGATCTCGGGACAGATACTCTGATCTAGGGCCAGATACTCTGATGTAGGGACTGATGCTCTGATCAGAGGACAGATACAATGTTCTAGGTACAGATACACTGATTTAAGGACAGATACACTGATCTAGGGACAGATACACTGATCTAGGGACAGATACACTGATCTAGGGACAGATACACTGAATTAGGGACAGATACACTGATCTCGGGACAGATACACTGTTCTTGGGACAGATACAGTGATCTAGGGACAGATACACTGATCTTGGGACAGATACACTGATCTAGGGACAGATACTCTGATCTCGGGCCAGATACTGTGATGTAGGGACTGATGCTCTGATCAGAGGACAGATACAATGATCTAGGTACAGATACACTGATTTAAGGACAGATACACTGATCTGGCGACACATACACTGATCTAAGGGCAGATACACTGATCGAGGGAAAGATAGACTGAACTAGGGACATATACACTGATCTAGGGGGAGATATTCTGATCTAGGGTCAGACAGGCTGATCTCGGGAAAGATACACGGATCTCGGGACAAATACCCCGATATAGGGACAGATATCATCTGATCTCGGGACAGCTACACAGACCTAAGGACAGATGCACTGATATAGAGCCAGAACCACTGATCTATGGGGAGATATATTCATCTAGGGACATACACTGATTTATTGAGAGATACACTGATTTAGGGACAGATACACTGATCGAGCGACAGATACACAGATCTAGCGACAGATACACTGATCTAGGGACAGATACACTGATTTAGGGACAGATACCGTGATCTCGGGATGGATACACTGATTTAGGGACAGATACACTGATCTCGGGACAGATGCACTGATCTAGGGACAGACACACTGATCTAGGGACAGATGCACTGATCTAGGGAAAGATACACTGTTCTAGGGACAGATACACTGATCTAGGGACAGATACACTGATCTAGGGACAGATACACTGATCTAGGGACAGATACACTGATCGCGGGACAGATACACTGTTCTAGGGACAGATACAGTGATCTAGGGACAGATACACTGATCTCGGGACAGATACTCTGATCTAGGGCCAGATACTCTGATGTAGGGACTGATGCTCTGATCAGAGGACAGATACAATGTTCTAGGTACAGATACACTGATTTAAGGACAGATACACTGATCTAGGGACAGATACACTGATCTAGGGACAGATACACTGATCTAGGGACAGATACACTGAATTAGGGACAGATACACTGATCTCGGGACAGATACACTGTTCTTGGGACAGATACAGTGATCTAGGGACAGATACACTGATCTTGGGACAGATACACTGATCTAGGGACAGATACTCTGATCTCGGGCCAGATACTCTGATGTAGGGACTGATGCTTTGATCAGAGGACAGATACAATGTTCTAGGTACAGATACACTGATCTAAGGACAGATACGCTGATCTAGGGAAAGGTCGACTGAACTAGGGACAGATACACTGATCTAGGGGAGGATATTCTGATCTAGGGTCAGATCGGCTAATCTAGGGAAAGATACACTGATCTCGGGATGGATACTCCGATATAGGGACAGATATCATCTGATCTTGGGACAGTAACACAGATCTAAGGACAGATACACTGATATAGAGCCAAAACCACTGATCTATGGGGAGATATACTGATCTAGGGACATGTACACTGATTTATTGAGAGATACACTGACTTAGGGACAGATACACTGATCTAGCGACAGATACACTGATCTAGGAACAGATACACTGATTTAGGGACAGATACCGTGATCTAGGGATGGATACACTGATCTAGGGACGATACACTGATCTAGGGACAGATGCACTGTTCTAGGGACAGATAAACTGTTCTAGGGACAGATACACTGATCTAGGGACAGATGCTCTGATCTAGGGACAGATACTCTGATCTAGGGACAGATACTCTGATGTAGGAACTGATGCTCTGATCAGAGGACAGATAAAATGATCTAGGTACAGATACACTGATTTAAGGACAGATACACTGATCTAGCGACAGATACACTGACCTAAGGACAGATACACTGATCGAGGGAAAGATAGACTGAACTAGGGATAGATACACTGATCTAGGGGGAGATATTCTGATCTAGGGTCAGATAGGCTGATCTCGGGAAAGATACACGGATCTCGGGACAGATACCCCGATATAGGGACAGATATCATCTGATCTCGGGACAGCTACACAGATCTAAGGACAGATGCACTGATATAGAGCCAGAACCACTGATCTATGGGGAGATATATTGATCTAGGGACATACACTGATTTATTGAGAGATACACTGATTTAGGGACAGATACACTGATCTAGCGACAGATACACAGATCTAGCAACAGATACACTGATCTAGGGACAGATACACTGATTTAGGGACAGATACCGTGATCTCGGGATGGATACACTGATTTAGGGACAGATACACTGATCTCGGGACAGATGCACTGATCTCGGGACAGACACACTGATCTAGGGACAGATGCACTGATCTAGGGAAAGATACACTGATCTAGGGACAGATACACTGTTCTAGGGACAGATACATTGATCTTGGGACAGATACACTGATCTAGGGACAGATACACTGATCTAGGGACAGATACACTGATCTAGGGACAGATACACTGATCTCGGGACAGATACACTGTTCTAGGGACAGATGCAGTGATCTAGGGACAGATACACTGATCTCGGGACAGATACTCTGATCTCGGGCCAGATACTCTGATGTAGGGACTGATGCTCTGATCAGAGGACAGATACAATGTTCTAGGTACAGATACACTGATTTAAGGACAGATACACTGATCTAGCGACACATACACTGATCTAAGGGCAGATACACTGATCTAGGGAAAGGTAGACTGAACTAGGGACAGATACACTGATCTCGGGGGAGATATTCTGATCTCGGGTCAGATAGGCTGATCTAGGTAAAGATACACGGATCACGGGACAGATACCCGATATAGGGACAGATATCATCTGATCTTGGGACAGCTGCACAGATCTAAAGACAGATGCACTGATATAGAGCCAGAACCACTGATCTATGGGGAGATATATTGATCTAGGGACATACACTGATTTATTGAGAGATACACTGACTTAGGGACAGATACACTGATCTAGCGACAGATACACTGATCTAGCGACAGATACACTGATCTAGGGACAGATACACTGATTTAGGGACAGATACCGTGATCTCGGGATGGATACACTGATTTAGGGACAGATACACTGATCTCGGGACAGATGCACTGACCTAGGGACAGGCACACTGATCTAGGGACAGATGCACTGATCTAGGGAAAGATACACTGATCTAGGGACAGATACACTGTTCTAGGGACAGATACATTGATCTAGGGACAGATACACTGATCTAGGGACAGATACACTGATCTAGGGACAGATACACTGATCTAGGGACAGATACACTGAATTAGGGACAGATACACTGATCTCGGGACAGATACACTGTTCTTGGGACAGATACAGTGATCTAGGGACAGATACACTGATCTAGGGACAGATACACTGATCTAGGGACAGATACTGTGATCTAGGGCCAGATACTCTGATGTAGGGACTGATGCTCTGATCAGAGGACAGATACAAGGTTCTAGGTACAGGTACACTGATCTAAGGCCAGATACGCTGATCTAGGGAAAGGTAGACTGAATTAGGGACAGATACACTGATCTAGGGGAGGATATTCTGATCTAGGGTCAGATCGGCTAATCTAGGGAAAGATACACTGATCTCGGGACAGATACCCCGATATAGGGACAGATATCATCTGATCTTGGGACAGTAACACAGATCTAAGGACAGATACACTGATATAGAGCCAAAACCACTGATCTATGGGGAGATATACTGATCTAGGGACATGTACACTGATTTATTGAGAGATACACTGACTTAGGGACAGATACACTGATCTAGCGACAGATACACTGATCTCGGAACAGATACACTGATTTAGGGACAGATACCGTGATCTAGGGACGGATACACTGATCTAGGGACGATACACTGATCTAGGGACAGATGCACTGTTCTAGGGACAGATACACTGTTCTAGGGACAGATACACTGATCTTGGGACAGATACACTGATCTAGGGACAGATACTCTGATCTAGGGACAGATACTCTGATCTAGGGACAGATACTCTGATCTAGGGACTGATGCTCTGATCAGAGGACAGATACAATGATCTAGGTACAGATACACTGATTTAAGGACAGATACACTGATTTAGGGACAGATACACTGATCTAGCGACAGATACACAGATCTAGCGACAGATACACTGATCTAGGGACAGATACACTGATTTAGGGACAGATACCGTGATCTCGGGATGGATACACTGATTTAGGGACAGATACACTGATCTCGGGACAGATGCACTGATCTAGGGACAGGCACACTGATCTAGGGACAGGCACACTGATCTAGGGAAAGATACACTGATCTAGGGACAGATACACTGTTCTAGGGACAGATACATTGATCTAGGGACAGATACACTGATCTAGGGACAGATACACTGATCTAGGGACAGATACACTGATCTAGGGACAGATACATTGATCTAGGGACAGATACACTGATCTAGGGACAGATACACTGATCTAGGGACAGATACACTGAATTTGGGACAGATACACTGATCTCGGGACAGATACACTGTTCTAGGGACAGATGCAGTGATCTAGGGACAGATACACTGATCTCGGGACAGATACACTGAATTAGGGACAGATACACTGATCTCGGGACAGATACACTGTTCTTGGGACAGATACAGTGATCTAGGGACAGATACACTGATCTAGGGACAGATACACTGATCTAGGGCCAGATACTCTGATATAGGGACTGATGCTCTGATATAGGGACTGATGCTCTGATCAGAGGACAGATACAATGTTCTAGGTACAGATACACTGATCTAAGGCCAGATACGCTGATCTAGGGAAAGGTAGACTGAATTCGGGACAGATACACTGATCTAGGGCAGGATATTCTGATCTAGGGTCAGATCGGCTAATCTAGGGAAAGATACACTGATCTCGGGACAGATACCCCGATATAGGGACAGATATCATCTGATCTTGGGACAGTAACACAGATCTAAGGACAGATACACTGATATAGAGCCAAAACCACTGATCTATGAGGAGATATACTGATCGAGGGACATGTACACTGATTTATTGAGAGATACACTGACTTAGGGACAGATACACTGATCTAGCGACAGATACACTGATCGAGGAACAGATACACTGATTTAGGGACAGATACCGTGATCTAGGGACGGATACACTGATCTAGGGACGATACACTGATCTAGGGACAGATGCACTGTTCTAGGGACAGATACACTGTTCTAGGGACAGATGCACTGATCTAGGGACAGATACACTGATCTAGGGACAGATACTCTGATCTAGGGACAGATACTCTGATCTAGGGACAGATACTCTGATCTAGGGACAGATACTCTGATGTAGGGACTGATGCTCTGATCAGAGGACAGATACAATGATCTAGGTACAGATACACTGATTTAAGGACAGATACACTGATTTAGGGACAGATACACTGATCTAGCGACACATACACTGATCTAAGGGCAGGTACACTGATCTAGGGAAAGGTAGACTGAACTAGGGACATATACACTGATCTCGGGGGAGATATTCTGATCTCGGGTCAGATAGGCTGATCTAGGGAAAGATACACTGATCTAGGGACAGATACACTGAATTTGGGACAGATACACTGATCTCGGGACAGATACACTGTTCTAGGGACAGATGCAGTGATCTAGGGACAGATACACTGATCTAGGGACAGATACACTGAATTAGGGACAGATACACTGATCTCGGGACAGATACACTGTTCTTGGGACAGATACAGTGATCTAGGGACAGATACACTGATCTAGGGACAGATACACTGATCTAGGGACAGATACTCTGATCTAGGGCCAGATACTCTGATATAGGGACTGATGCTCTGATCAGAGGACAGATACAATGTTCTAGGTACAGATACACTGATCTAAGGCCAGATACGCTGATCTAGGGAAAGGTAGACTGAATTAGGGACAGATACACTGATCTAGGGCAGGATATTCTGATCTAGGGTCAGATCGGCTAATCTAGGGAAAGATACACTGATCTCGGGACAGATACCCCGATATAGGGACAGATATCATCTGATCTTGGGACAGTAACACAGATCTAAGGACAGATACACTGATATAGAGCCAAAACCACTGATCTATGGGGAGATACACTGATCGAGGGACATGTACACTGATTTATTGAGAGATACACTGACTTAGGGACAGATACACTGATCTAGCGACAGATACACTGATCTAGGAACAAATACACTGATTTAGGGACAGATACTGTGATCTAGGGACGGAATCACTGATCTAGGGACGATACACTGATCTAGGGACCTATGCACTGTTCTAGGGACAGATACACTGTTCTAGGGACAGATACACTGATCTAGGGACAGATACACTGATCTAGGGACAGATACTCTGATCTAGGGTTAGATACTCTGATCTAGGGACAGATACTCTGATCTAGGGACAGATACTCTGATGTAGGGACTGATGCTCTGATCAGAGGACAGATACAATGATCTAGGTACAGATACACTGATTTAAGGACAGATACACTGATTTAGGGACAGATACACTGATCTAGCGACAGATACACAGATCTAGCGACAGATACACTGATCTAGGGACAGATACACTGATTTAGGGACAGATACCGTGATCTCGGGATGGATACACTGATTTAGGGACAGATACACTGATCTCGGGACAGATGCACTGATCTAGGGACAGGCACACTGATCTAGGGACAGATGCACTGATCTAGGGAAAGATACACTGATCTGGGGACAGATACACTGTTCTAGGGACAGATACATTGATCTAGGGACAGATACACTGATCTAGGGACAGATACACTGATCTAGGGACAGATACACTGATCTAGGGACAGATAGACTGAATTTGTGACAGATACACTGATCTCGGGACAGATACACTGTTCTAGGGACAGATGCAGTGATCTAGGGACAGATACACTGATCTCGGGACAGATACTCTGATCTAGGGCCAGATACTCTGATGTCGGGACTGATGCTCTGATCAGAGGACAGATACAATGTTCTAGGTACTGATACACTGATTTAAGGACAGATACACTGATCTAGCGACACATACACTGATCTAAGGGCAGATACACTGATCTAGGGAAAGGTAGACTGAACTAGGGACTTATACACTGATCTCGGGGGAGATATTCTGATCTCGGGTCAGATAGGCTGATCTAGGGAAAGATACACGGATCACGGGACAGATACCCCGATATAGGGACAGATATCATCTGATCTTGGGACAGCTACACAGATCTAAAGACAGATGCACTGATATAGAGCCAGAACCACTGATCTATGGGGAGATATATTGATCTAGGGACATACACTGATTTATTGAGAGATACACTGATTTAGGGACAGATACACTGATCTAGCGACAGATACACTGATCTAGCGACAGATACACTGATCTAGGGACAGATACACTGATTTAGGGACAGATTCCGTGATCTCGGGATGGATACACTGATTTAGGGACAGATACACTGATCTCGGGACAGATGCACTGATCTAGGGACAGACACACTGATCTAGGGACAGATGCACTGATCTAGGGAAAGATACACTGATCTAGGGACAGATACACTGTTCTAGGGACAGATACACTGATCTAGGGACAGATACACTGATCTAGGGACAGATACACTGTTCTAGGGACAGATACATTGATCTAGGGACAGATACACTGATCTAGGGACAGATACACTGATCTAGGGACAGATACACTGATCTAGGGACAGATACACTGAATTCGGGACAGATACATTGATCTCGGGACAGATACACTGTTCTTGGGACAGATACAGTGATCTAGGGACAGATACACTGATCTAGGGACAGATACACTGATCTAGGGACAGATACTCTGATCTAGGGCCAGATACTCTGATGTAGGGACTGATGCTCTGATCAGAGGACAGATACAATGTTCTAGGTACAGATACACTGATCTAAGGCCAGATACGCTGATCTAGGGAAAGGTAGACTGAATTAGGGACAGATACACTGATCGAGGGGAGGATATTCTGATCTAGGGTCAGATCGGCTAATCTAGGGAAAGATACACTGATCTCGGGACAGATACCCCGATATAGGGACAGATATCATCTGATCTTGGGACAGTAACACAGATCTAAGGACAGATACACTGATATAGAGCCAGAACCACTGATCTATGGGGAGATATACTGATCTAGGGACATGTACACTGATTTATTGAGAGATACACTGACTTAGGGACAGATACACTGATCTAGCGACAGATACACTGATCTAGGAACAGATACACTGATTTAGGGACAGATACCGTGATCTAGGGATGGATACACTGATCTAGGGACGATACACTGATCTAGGGACAGATGCACTGATTTAAGGACAGATACACTGATCTAGTGACAGATACACTGATCTAGGGACAGATACACTGATCTAGGGACAGATACTCTGATCTAGGGACAGATACTCTGATCTAGGGCCAGATACTCTGATGTAGGGACTGATGCTCTGATCAGAGGACAGATACAATGATCTAGGTACAGATACACTGATTTAAGGACAGATACACTGATCTAGCGACAGATACACTGACCTAAGGACAGATACACTGATCGAGGGAAAGGTAGACTGAACTAGGGACAGATACACTGATCTAGGGGGAGATATTCTGATCTAGGGTCAGATAGGCTGATCTAGGGAAAGATACACTGATCTCGGGACAGTTACCCCGATATAGGGACAGATGTCATCTGATATAGGGACAGCTACACAGATATAAGGACATATACACTGATATAGAGCTAGAACCACTGATCGATGGGGAGATTTACTGATCTAGGGACAGATACACTGATCTAGGGACAGATACACTGATCTAGGGACGGATACACAGATCTAGGGACAGACACACTGATCTAGGAGGAGATACACTGATCTCGGAGCAGATACACTGATCTAGGGACGATACACTGATCTAGGGAGAGATACACTGATCTAGGTGACAGAAACACTGATCTGGGGGCGATACACTGATCTCGGGACAGATACTCTGATCTCGGGACAGATACTCTGATCTCGGGACAGATACTCTGATCTCGGGACAGATACTCTGATCTCGGGACAGATACGCTGATCTCGGGACAGATACACTGATCTAGGTGACAGATACTCTGATCTCGGGACAGATACACTGATCTAGGTGACAGAAACACTGATCTGGGGGAGATACTCTGATCTAGGGACAGATACACTGATCTCGGGACAGATACACTGATCTCGGAACGGATACACAGATCTAGGGACAGACACACTGATCTAGGAGGAGATACACTGATCTCGGAGCAGATACACTGATCTAGGGACAATACACTGATCTTGGGACAGACACACTGATCTTGGGACAGATGTACTGATCGCAGGACAGATACTTTGATCGAGGGACAGATACATGGATCTAGGTTCAGGTACACTGATCGCAGGACAGATACAATGATCTAGGGACAGATACATGGATCTAGGGACAGGTACACTGATCGCAGGACAGATACTTTGATCGAGGTACAGATACATGGATCTAGGGACAGCCATGCTGATCTAGGGGCAGATACACTGATCTATCGACAGATACACTGATCAAAGGGTAGATACAGTGATCTAGGGACAGATACTCTGATTTAGGGATAGATACACTGATCTAGGGACAGACACACTGATCTAGGGACAGATACACTGATCTATGGACAGATACATTGATCTAGGCATGGATACTCTGATCTAGGGACATATACACTGATCTAGGGACAGACACATTGATCTAGGAGGAGATACACTGATCTCGAGGCACATACACTGATCTAGGGACAGATACACTGATCTAGGGACAGATACACTGATCTAGGGACAGACACACTGATCTAGCGACAGATACACTGATCTAGGGACAGATACACTGATCTAGGGACAGATACACTGATCTATGGACAGATACATTGATCTAGGCATGGATACACTGATCTAGGGACAGATACACTGATATAAGGACATATACACTGATATAGAGCTAGAACCACTGATCGATGGGGAGATTTACTGATCTAGGGACAGATACACTGATCTAGGGACAGATACACTGATCTAGGGACGGATACACAGATCTAGGGACAGACACACTGATCTAGGAGGAGATACACTGATCTCGGAGCAGATACACTGATCTAGGGACGATACACTGATCTAGGGAGAGATACACTGATCTAGGTGACAGAAACACTGATCTGGGGGCGATACACTGATCTCGGGACAGATACTCTGATCTCGGGACAGATACTCTGATCTCGGGACAGATACTCTGATCTCGGGACAGATACTCTGATCTCGGGACAGATACACTGATCTAGGTGACAGATACTCTGATCCCGGGACAGATACACTGATCTAGGTGACAGAAACACTGATCTGGGGGAGATACTCTGATCTAGGGACAGATACACTGATCTCGGGACAGATACACTGATCTCGGAACGGATACACAGATCTAGGGACAGACACACTGATCTAGGAGGAGATACACTGATCTCGGAGCAGATACACTGATCTAGGGACAATACACTGTCTTGGGACAGACACACTGATCTTGGGACAGATGTACTGATCGCAGGACAGATACTTTGATCGAGGGACAGATACATGGATCTAGGTTCAGGTACACTGATCGCAGAACAGATACAATGATCTAGGGACAGATACATGGATCTA
Source organism: Pristiophorus japonicus (assembly GCF_044704955.1). NCBI lineage: Eukaryota > Metazoa > Chordata > Chondrichthyes > Pristiophoridae > Pristiophorus > Pristiophorus japonicus. The sequence continues at coordinate 231,287,751 of NC_091979.1, read as the reverse complement.
GGGACAGGTACACTGATCGCAGGACAGATACTTTGATCGAGGTACAGATACATGGATCTAGGGACAGCCATGCTGATCTAGGGGCAGATACACTGATCTATCGACAGATACACTGATCAAAGGGTAGATACAGTGATCTAGGGACAGATACTCTGATTTAGGGATAGATACACTGATCTAGGGACAGACACACTGATCTAGGGACAGATACACTGATCTATGGACAGATACATTGATCTAGGCATGGATACTCTGATCTAGGGACATATACACTGATCTAGGGACAGACACATTGATCTAGGAGGAGATGTACTGATCTCGAGGCACATACACTGATCTAGGGACAGATACACTGATCTAGGGACAGATACACTGATCTAGGGACAGACACACTGATCTAGCGACAGATACACTGATCTAGGGACAGATACACTGATCTAGGGACAGATACACTGATCTATGGACAGATACATTGATCTAGGCATGGATACACTGATCTAGGGACAGATACACTGATATAAGGACATATACACTGATATAGAGCTAGAACCACTGATCGATGGGGAGATTTACTGATCTAGGGACAGATACACTGATCTAGGGACAGATACACTGATCTAGGGACGGATACACAGATCTAGGGACAGACACACTGATCTAGGAGGAGATACACTGATCTCGGAGCAGATACACTGATCTAGGGACGATACACTGATCTAGGGAGAGATACACTGATCTAGGTGACAGAAACACTGATCTGGGGGCGATACACTGATCTCGGGACAGATACTCTGATCTCGGGACAGATACTCTGATCTCGGGACAGATACTCTGATCTCGGGACAGATACTCTGATCTCGGGACAGATACACTGATCTAGGTGACAGATACTCTGATCTCGGGACAGATACACTGATCTAGGTGACAGAAACACTGATCTGGGGGAGATACTCTGATCTAGGGACAGATACACTGATCTCGGGACAGATACACTGATCTCGGAACGGATACACAGATCTAGGGACAGACACACTGATCTAGGAGGAGATACACTGATCTCGGAGCAGATACACTGATCTAGGGACAATACACTGATCTTGGGACAGACACACTGATCTTGGGACAGATGTACTGATCGCAGGACAGATACTTTGATCGAGGGACAGATACATGGATCTAGGTTCAGGTACACTGATCGCAGGACAGATACAATGATCTAGGGACAGATACATGGATCTAGGGACAGGTACACTGATCGCAGGACAGATACTTTGATCGAGGTACAGATACATGGATCTAGGGACAGCCATGCTGATCTAGGGGCAGATACACTGATCTATCGACAGATACACTGATCAAAGGGTAGATACAGTGATCTAGGGACAGATACTCTGATTTAGGGATAGATACACTGATCTAGGGACAGACACACTGATCTAGGGACAGATACACTGATCTATGGACAGATACATTGATCTAGGCATGGATACTCTGATCTAGGGACATATACACTGATCTAGGGACAGACACATTGATCTAGGAGGAGATACACTGATCTCGAGGCACATACACTGATCTAGGGACAGATACACTGATCTAGGGACAGATACACTGATCTAGGGACAGACACACTGATCTAGCGACAGATACACTGATCTAGGGACAGATACACTGATCTAGGGACAGATACACTGATCTATGGACAGATACATTGATCTAGGCATGGATACACTGATCTAGGGACAGATACACTGATCTAGGGACAGACACACTGATCTCGGGGCAGATACACTGATCTCGCGACGGATACCCTGATCAAGGGACAAACACACTGATCTAGGGGAAGATGCAATGAGCTAGGGACAGATACAATGATCTCAGAACAGATACACCGATCCAGGGGGAGATACTCTGATTTATGGAGAGATACACTGACCTAGGGGTCAGACACACTGATCTAGGTACAGATTCATGATGCAAGGACAGATATACTGCTAAATGGATTATATACACTGATCTACGGACAAATGCATTGATCTAGGGACGGTGAGAGTGGTCTCAGGTGACAGATACACTGATTTAGGGAAAGATACCCTGATCTTGGGACAGATACCCTGATCTAGGGACAGATACACCAAACTAGGGACAGATGCACTGATATAGTGCCAGAACCATTGATCTAAGGGAAGATATACTGATCTAGGGACAGATACACTGATCGAGGGGCAGATACAATGAACTCCAGATACATACACTGATCTATGGACAGATACACCAATCTAGGGGCAGATATAATGATCTGGGGGGAGATACTCTGATCTAGGTGATAGATACTCTGAGCTAGGGACAGATACACTGATCTAGGGACAGATACTCTCATCTAGAGACAGATACACTGATCTAGGGACAGACACACTGATCTAGGAGGAGATACACTGATCTCGAGGCACATACACTGATCTAGGGACAGATACACTGATCTAGGGACAGATACACTGATCTAGGGACAGACACACTGATCTAGCGACAGATACACTGATCTAGGGACAGATACACTGATCTAGGGACAGATACACTGATCTAGGGACAGATACATTGATCTAGGCATGGATACACTGATCTAGGGACAGATACACTGATCTAGGGACAGACACACTGATCTCGGGGCAGATACACTGATCTAGCGACGGATACCCTGATCTAGGGACAGACACACTGATCTAGGGGAAGATGCAATGAGCTAGGGACAGATACAATGATCTCAGAACAGATACACCGATCCAGGGGGAGATACTCTGATTTATGGACAGATACACTGACCTAGGGGTCAGACACACTGATCTAGGTACAGATTCACTGATGCAAGGACAGATATACTGCTAAATGGATTATATACACTGATCTACGGACAAATGCATTGATCTAGGGACAGTGAGAGTGGTCTCAGGTGACAGATACACTGATTTAGGGAAAGATACCCTGATCTTGGGACAGATACCCTGATCTAGGGACAGATACACCAAACTAGGGACAGATACACTGATATAGTGCCAGAACCACTGATCTAAGGGAAGATATACTGATCTAGGGACAGATACACTGATCGAGGGGCAGATACAATGAACTCCAGATACATACACTGATCTATGGACAGATACACCAATCTAGGGGCAGATATAATGATCTAGGGGGAGAAACTCTGATCTAGGTGATAGATACTCTGAGCTAGGGACAGATACACTGATCTAGGGACAGATACTCTCATCTAGAGACAGATACACTGATCCAGGGGACAGATACTCTGATCTAGAGAAAGATACACTGATCTAGGTGACAGATACACTGATCTAGGGGACAGATACTCTGAGCTAGAGACAGATACACTGACCTAGGTGTGAGATACTCTGATCTAGGGACAAACACACTGATCTAGGGACAGATACCCTGATCAAGGGACAGATATTTCTGATCTAGGGACAGATACACTGATCTAGGGACAGATACACTGAACTAGGGACAGATACCTGGATCTAGGGACAGATAACCTGATCTAGGGCCAGAAACACTGATCTAAGGGGAGATATACTGATCGAGGGACATATACACTGATTTAGGGAGAGATAAACTGATCTAAGGTGAGATACACTGATCTGGGGCAAGATACAATGAAGTTGGGGCAGATACACTGATCTCGGAACATATACACGAATCCAGGAGGAGAACCTCTGATTTATGGACAAATACACTGACCTAGGGGACAGACGTACTGATCTAAGTACAGATACACTGATCTAAGGACAGATATATTGCTCAATGGATTATATACACTGATCTAGGGGAAGATACATTGATCCAGGGACAGAGAGAGTGATCTCGGGGGACAGATACACTGATCTAAGGACAGATACACTGATCTAGGGACAGATCCACTGATCTAGGGACAGATACACTGATCGAGGGGACAGATACACTGATCTAGGGACAGATACAGTGATCTAGGGAAAGATACACTCATCTAGTGAGAGAAGCTCTGATCTCGGGACAGATACACTGATCTAGGGAACGATACACTGATCTAGGGACAGACTCCTGACCTCGGGAAGATACATAGACCTAGGGACAGATACACTAATCTAGGAACAGGTACACTGATCTAGGGCCAGAAACACTGATCTAGGGCCAGAGGTGCTGATCTAGGGGGAGATATACTGATCTAGGGACATATACACTGATCTAGGGCAGATTCACTGATCTAGGAACAGATACACTGATCTAGGGTCAGATACACTCTTCTAGGGGACAGATTCACTGATCTAGAGACAGATACACTGATCTCAGGTCAGATACACTCTTCTAGGGACAGATACACTGATCTAGGGACAGATACATGGGGATAGAGACAGATACACTGATCTAGGGATAGATACACTGTACTAGGGTCAGCTGCCCTGATCTAGGCAGGAGATACTCTGATCTAGGGACAGATACACTGATCTAGGGATTGTCTCAACATGGGCAGGACCGGAACCGATGTCCTCGGTGTAATTTTTGCCAGTTCTGTTGGGGAGGGTTTAAACTAAAATGGCAGGGAGATGGGAATCAATGCAGGGAGGCAGAGGGAAGTAAAAAGGGGGCAGAAGCAAAAGGTAGGAAGGAGAAAAGCACGAGTGGAGAGCAGAGAAATCAAGGGCAAAAGTGAAAAAGGGCTACATTACAACATAATTCTAAAAGGACAAAGAGTGTTAAAAAAATAAGCCTGAAGGCTCTGAGTCTCAATACGAGGAGCATTCGTAATAAGGTGGATGAATTAACTGTGCAGATAGCTGTTAACGGATATGATGTAATTGGGATTACAGAGACATGGCTCCAGGTTAATTAAGGCTGGGAACTCAACATCCAGGGGTATTCAATATTCAGGAAGGATAGATAGGAAGGAAAAGGAGGTGGCGTAGCATTACTGGTTAAAGATGAGATTAATGCAATAGTAAGGAAGGACATTAGCTTGGATGATATGGAATCGGTATGGGTAGAGCTATGGAACACCAAAGGGCAGAAAACGTTAGTGGGAGATGTGTTCAGACCACCAAACAGTAGTAGGGAGGTTGGGGACGGCATCACACAGGAAATTAGGGATGCGTGCAATAAGGGTACAGCAGTTATCATGGGCGACTTTAATCTACATATTGATTGGGCTAACCAAACTGGTAGCAATACTGTGGAGGAGGAGTTCCTGGAGTGTATAAGGGATGGTTTTCTCGAACAATATGTCGAGGAACCAACTAGATAGCAGGCCATCCTAGACTGGGTCTTGTGTAACGAGAGAGAATTAATTAGCAATCTGGTCGTGCGAGGCCCCTTGGGGAAGAGTGACCATAATATGGTAAAATTCTTCATTAAGATGCAGAGTGACACAGTTAATTCAGAGACTCGGGTCCTGAACTTAAAGAAAGGAAACTTCAATGGTATGAGATGTGAATTGGCTAGGATAGACTGTCGAATGATACTTAAAGGGTTGATGGTGGATAGGCAATGGCAGACATTTAAAGATCACTTGGATGAACTACAACAATTGTACATCCCTGTCTGGCATAAAAATAAAAAAGGGAAGGTGGCTCAACCGTGACTAACAAGGGAAATTAGGGATAGTGTTAAATCCAAAGAAGAGGCATGTAAATTGGCCAGAAAAAGCAGCAAACATGAGGACTGGGACAAATTTAGAATTCAGCAGAGGAGGACTAAGGGTTTATTTAGGAGGGGGAAAAATAGAGTACGAGAGGAAGCTTGCAGGGAACATAAAAACTGACTGCAAAAGCTTCTATAGAAGTGTGAAGAGAAAAAGATGAGTGAAGGCTAATGTAGGTCCTTTGCAGTCAGAATCAGGTGAATTCATAATGGGGAACAAAGAAATGGCAGACCAATTGAACAAATACTTTGGTTCTGTCTTCACTAAGGAAGACACGAATAACCTCCCGAAAATACTAGGGGACCTAGGGTCTAGCGAGAAGGGAGAACTGAGGGAAATCCTTATTAGTCAGGAAATGGTGTTAGGGAAATTGAAGGGACTGAAGGCCGAAAAATCCCCAGGGCCTTATAGTCTGCATCCCAGAGCACTTAAGGAAGTGGCCCTAGAAATAGTGGATGCATTGGTGGTCATTTTCCAACATTCCATGGACTCTGGATCAGTTCCTATGGATTGGAGGGTAGCTAATGTAATCCCACTTTTTAAAAAAAGGAGGGAGAGAGAAAACAGGGAATTAGCCTGACATCGGTGGTGGGGAAAATGCTGGAGTCAATTATTTAGAATGTAATAGCAGTGCATTTGGAAAGCAGTGACAAGATCGGTCCAAGTCAGCATGGATTTATGAAAGGGAAATCATGCTTGACACATCTTCTAGAGATTTTTAAAGATGTGACTAGTAGAGTGGATAAGGGAGAACCAGTAGATATGGTGTATTTGGACTTTCAAAAGGCTTCTGACAAGGTCCCACACAAGAGATTAGTGTGAAAAATTAAGGCACATGGTATTGGGGGTAATGTATTGACGTGGATAGAGAAATGGTTGGCCGCCAGGAAGCAAATAGTGGGAATAAACGTGTCTTTTTCAGAATGGCAGGCAGTGACTAGTGGGGTGCCGCAGGGTTCAGTGCTGGGACCCCAGCTATTTACAATGTACATCAATGATTTAGATGAAGGAATTGAATGTAATATCTCCAAGTTTGCAGATGACACTAAGCTTAGGGTGGCAGTGTGAGCTGTGAGGAAGATACTAAGAAGCTTCAGGGGGACTTGGACAGGTTAGGTGAATCAGCAAGTGCATGACAGATGCAGTATAATGTAGATAAATGTGAGGTTATCCACTTTGGTGGCAAAAACAGGAAGGCAGATTATTATCTGAATGGTGACAGATTAGTAAAAGGGGAGGTGCAATGAGACCTGGGTACATCAGTCATTGAAGGTAGGCATGCAGATACAGCAGGCAGTAAAGTAAGCAAATGGCATGCTGGCCTTCATAGCGAGGGGATTTGAGTATAGGAGCAGGGAGGTCTTGCTGCAGTTGTATAGGGCCTTGGTGAGTATTGTGTGCAGTTTTGGTCTCCTAATCTGAGGAAAGACGTGCTTGCTATTGAGGGAGTGCGGTGAAGGTTCACCAGACTGATTCACGGGATGGCAGAAGTGACATATGAGGAAAAACTGGATTGGCTAGGCTTATACTCACTGGAATTTAGAAGAATGAGAGGGGTGCTCATAGAAACGTATAAAATTCTGACGGGACCGGACAGGTTAGATGCAGGAAGAATGTTCCCGATGTTGGGGAAGTCCAGAACCAGGGGACACAGTCTAAGGATAAGGGGTAAGACATATAGGACCGAGATGAGGAGAAACATTTTTACTCAGAGAGTTGTGAACCTGTGGAATTCTCTGCCACAGAAAGTTGCTGAATCCAGTTTGTTGGACATATTCAAAAGGGAGTTAGATGTGGATCTTACAGCTAAAGGGATCAGTGGGTATGGAGAGAAGGCTAGGGTCGGGTACTGAGGTTGAATGATCAGCCATGATCATATTGAATGGTGGTGCAGGCTCGTAGGGCTGAATGGCCTGCTCCTGCACCTATTTTCTATGTTTCTATATTCTATGATACACTGATCTAGGGTCAGATACACTGATCTAGGGAAAGGTACATGGATCTCGGGATAGATACACTGATCTAGGGACAGCACTGATCTAGGGCCAGAAACACTGATCGAGGGGGAGATATACTAATCGACGGACATGTATACTGACCTAGGGATAGATAAACTGATCTAGGGACAGATACAATGATGTAGGGGGAGATATACTGAAGTAGGGGGAGATACAATAATCTCGGGACAGATACACTGATCTAGGGATAGATACACTGATCTTGGGACAGATACACTGATCTAGGGACAGATACACTGATCTAGGGGCAGAAAAACTGATCTAGGGGCAGATACACTGATCTAGAGACAGATACACTGATCTAGGGGCAGATACACTGATCTAGGGGCAGATACACTGATCTAGGGACAGATACACTGATCTAGGGACAGATACACTGATCTAGGGACAGATACTCTGATCTAGGGGCAGATACAATGATGTAGGGGGAAATACACTGATTGAGGGGCAGATACACTGATCTAGGGACAGATACTCTGATCTAGGGACAGATACACTGATCTAGGGACAAACACACTGATCTAGGGGCAGATACAATGACACAGGGACAGATACACTGATCTAGGGAAAGATGCTCTGATCTATGGACAGATACACTAATCTAGGGGACAGATACGTTGATCTCGGGGGACAGCTACACTGATCTACGGACAGATACACTGATCTTTGGGTCGATACACTAATCTCGGGACAGATGAATTGATCTAGGGACTGATACAGTGATCTCGGGGAATGGACAGAAACACTGAATTAGGGGAATATAATCTGATCTAGGAAGAGATACACTGATCTGGGGGAGATACACTGATCTAGAGTCAGATATGTTGTGTATCTGTAAAGCATGCACTCCCATGTTCCGCCACCATGGAGCGCATCCCCTGAAGTTCCAAGGGATCCCAGCATCCCTTGGGAGCACTGTATATAAGCCGGCCCCTAAGGCTTGTTCCTCATGCTGGAGTGTCTTAATAATGACTGAGGTCACTGTTACTTTAACTTCCTTGTGTGCAGTCTCATCTTTGTTCGGAACACAATAACTGGCGACGAGAATACGAATCCAACGCAAATGTGCAGCAAACTGTGGGCATCCTGGTGAAGTTCTCAGAGAGTGAGAACTGGGAAGCCTATGTCGAACGGCTAGACCAGTACTTTGTAGCCAACGAGCTGGACGGAGAAGGAAGTGCTGCAAAAAGGAGAGCGGTCCTCCTCACAGTTTGCGGGGCACCGAACTACAGCCTCATGAAAAATCTTCTGGCTCTGGTAAAAACCCATAGATAAGTTGTATTATGAGCTGTGTACACTGGTTCAGGAGCATCTTAACCTGAGGGAGAGCGTGCTGATGGCGAGGTATCGGTTCTACACGTGCCAGCGATCTGAAGGTCAGGAAGTAGCGAGCTACATCTCCGAGCTAAGGCGACTTGCAGAACAATGTGAGTTTGATGGCTACCTGGAGCAAATGCTCAGCTACTTTTTTGTACTGGGCATTGGCCACGAGACCATCCTATGAAAACTTTTGAGTGTAGAGACACCGATCCTCAGTAACGCCATTGCGATAGCACAGGCGTTTATGTCCACCAGTGATAACACCAAACAAATCTCTCAGCACAAACGTGCTAGCAATGTTCATAAATTAACTGGAACTGTGTTTGTGAGCAGAAATGTACAGGGCAGAAACCACGTGTCTGCAACTGCCAGCAGGCCTCAGGTGACCCAGATGATTCAGAGTCCGCAACAAAGGATGAATTTAAGGCAATTCACACCTTGTTAACATTGTGGAGGCTTCCATTCAGGCTATTCATGTCGCTTCAAAGGGTATGTTTGCAAGAGCTGTGGAACAATGGGGCACCTCCAATGAGCTTGCAGGTGAGCTGCAAGCTCTGCAAAAACTGCTAGCCACCACGTGGCAGAGGAAGATCGGTCCATGGCGAATCAGAGCAATTTCCAGCCTCAGAGAGAGGTGGCAGATGCTGAAGTATACGGGGTGCACACATTTTCGATGAAATGTCCACCTATAATGCTAAATGTAAAATTGAATGGTTTACCCGTAGCCATGGAACTGGACGCTGGCGCTAGCCAATCCATCATGAGTTAAAAAGATGTTTGAGAAACTGTGGTGCAACAAGGCACTCAGACCAGCCCTGAGCCCCATCCACATGAAACTGAGAATGTACACCAAAGAGCTTATCACTACCCTGGGCAGCGCCATGGTCAAGGTCACCTACGAGGGCACGGTGCACGAACTTCCACTCTGGATTGTCCCGGGCGATGGCCCCACACTGCTTGGAAGGAGCTAGCTGGGCAAAATCCGCTGGAACTGGGATGACATCCAAGTGCTATCACATGTCGATGAGGCCTCATGTACCCAGGTTCTTAACAAATTTCCTTCCCTTTTTGAGCCAGGCATTGGAAACATTTCTGGGGTGAAGGTGCAGATCCACTTGGTCCCAGAGGCACGACCCATTCACCACAAGGCGCGAGCGGTACCTCACATGATGAGGGAGAGAGTGGAAATTGAGCTGGACAGGCTGCAACGCGAGGGCATCATCTTCCCAGTGGAATTCAATGAGTGGGCCAGCCCGATTGTTCCAGTACTCAAAAGTGATAGCACGGTCAGGATTTGCGGTGAATATAAAGTAACTATTAATCGTTTCTCACTACAGGACCAATACCCGCTACCTAAGGCAGGCGACCTATTTGCAATGCTGACAGGAGGCAAGACATTCACCAAGCTCGACCTGACTTTGGCCTACATGACGCAGGAGCTGGAGGAGTCTTCGAAGGGCCTCACCTGCATCAACACACACAAGGGACTGTTCATCTACAACAGATGCCCATTTGGAATTCGGTCGGCTGCAGCGATCTTCCAGAGAAACATGGAGACCTTACTCAAGTCAGTACCACGCACGGTGGTTTTTCAGGACGACATATTGTTCACGGGTCGGGACATCGTTGAGCATCTACAAAACCTGGAGGAGGTCCTCCAGTGACTGGATCGCGTAGGGCTGCGGCTGAAGAGGTCGAAATTCATTTTCATGGCAACAGAAGTGGAGTTTTTGGGGAGGAAGATTGCGGCGGATGGCATTCGGCCCACAGACACCAAGACAGAGGCTATCAGGAACGCGCCCAGGCCACAGAACGTCACGGAGCTGCGGTCATTCCTGGGACTCCTCAACTATTTTGGTCTTCCTACCGGGGTTAAGCACCCTTTAAGAGCCCTTACATCTGTAATTGTGTAAAGGTGAGAACTGGGTATGGGAAAAAAACCAAGTAATTGCTTTTGAGAAAGCCAGAAACATTTTATGCTCCAACAAGCTGCTTGTATTGTACAACCCGTGTAAAAGACTTGTGCTAGCATGTGACGCGTCGTCGTACGGAGTCGGGTGTGTATTACAACAAGCTAACGTTGCGGGGAAGTTGCAACCTGTCGCCTATGCTTCCAGGCGCTTGACTAAGGCCGAGAGGGCCTACAGCATGATTGAGAAAGAGGCATTAGCGTGTGCGTTCGGAGTAAAGAAAATGCATCAGTACCTGTTTGGCCTCAAACTTGAGCTGGAAACCGATCACAAGCCCCTCACATCTCTGTTCGCTGAAAACAAGGGGATAAATACTAATGCCTCAGCCTGCATACAAAGGTGGGCACTCGCGCTATCAGCGTATAACTATACCATCTGCCACAGGCCAGGCACCGAGAACCGTGCGGATGCTCTCAGTCGGCTACCATTGCCCACCACGGGGTTGGAAATGGCGCAGCCTGCAAACTTATTGATGGTGGCGCAGTCTGCAGACTTGTTGATGGTCATGGAAGCGTTTGAAAATGATAAATCACCTGTCACGGCCCGCCAGATTAGGACTTGGACCAGCCAAGATCCTCTGCTGTCCCTAGTAAAAAACTGTGTACTGCATGGGAGCTGGGCCAGCATCCCCATTGAAATGCAAGAGCTAATCAAGTTGTTCCAGCGGCGAAATTGACGAGCTGTCCATTCAGGCAGACTGCCTGTTGTGGGGTAACTGCTGAGTGCTACCCAAAAAGAGCAGGGAGACGTTCATCTCGGATCTCCACAGCACACACCCGGGTATAGTAATGATGAAAGCGATAGCCAGATCCCACGTGTGGTGGCTCGGTATCGAATCTGACTTAGAGTCCTGTGTGCGGCAATGCAGCGTGTGTGCTCAGTTGAGCAACGCGCCCAGAGAAGCACCACTAAGTTTGTGGTCCTGGCCCTCCAGACCATGGTCGAGGATCCATGGCGGCTATGCGGGCCTGTTTCTCGGTAAAATGTTCCTGGTGGTGGTGGATGCTTTTTCAAAATGGATTGAATGTGAAATAATGTCGGGAAGCACCGCCACCGCCACCATTGAAAGCCTGAGGGCCATGTTTGCCACCCACGGCCTGTCTGACATACTGGTCAGTGACAACGGGCCATGTTTCACCAGTGCCGAATTTAAAGAATTCATGACCCGCAATGGGATCAAACATGTCACCTCGGCCCCATTTAAACCAGCCTCCAATGGGCAGGCAGAGCGGGCAGTACAAACCATCAAACAGAGCCTTAAATGAGTCACAGAAGGCTCACTGCAAACCTGCCTGTCGCGAGTACTGCTCAGCGACCGCACGAGACCCCACTCGCTCACAGGGGTGCCCCCGGCTGAGCTACTCATGAAAAGGACACTTAAAACCAGACTCTTGCTGGTTCACCTCAACCTGCATGATCAGGTAGAGAGCAGGCGGCAGCAACAAAATGTAAACGATGGTCGCGCCACTGTGTCATGGGAAATTGATCTGAATGATCCTGTGTATGTGCTAAACTATGGACATGTTCCCAAGTGGATCGCGGGCACGGTGATAGCTAAAGAAGGGAGTAGGGTGTTTGTAGTCAAACTGGACAATGGACAAATTTGCAGAAAGCACCTGGACCAAACGAGGCTGTGGTTCACAGACTGCCCTGAACAACCCGCAGCAGTCACCACTTTTTTCGAGCCCACAACACACACCCAAAGGATCAACGACACCACCCCGGACCAGGAAATTGAACCCATCATGCCCAACAGCCCAGCAAGGCCAGGCTCACCCAGCAGCCATGCAGGGCCAACAACACACCCGCCCAGCAAGGGCACAGTCAACACACCAGAAGAGACATTTGTACCGAGGCGGTCCACCAGGGAAAGAAAGGCTCCCGACTGCCTCACCTTGTAAATAGTTTTCACTTTGACATTGGGGGGGGGTGGGGGGGGAGTGATGTTGTGTATCTGTAAAGCATGCACTCCCATGTTCTGCTACCAGGGAGCGCATCCCCTGAAACATAGAAACATAGAAAATAGGTGCAGGAGTAGGCCATTCGGCCCTTCGAGCCTGCACCACCATTCAATACGATCATGGCTGATCATTCACCTCAGTACCCCTTTCCTTCTTTCTCTCCATACCCCTTGATCCCTTTAGCCGTAAGGGCCATATCTAACTCCCTCTTGAATATATCCAATGAACTGGCATCAACAACTCTCTGTGGTAGGGAATTCCACAGGTTAACAACTCTCTGAGTGAAGAAGTTTCTCCTCGTCTCTGTCCTAAATGGCCTACCCCTTATCCTTAGACTGTGACCCCTGATTCTGGACTTCCCCAACATCAGGAACATTCTTCCCGCATCTCACCTGTCCTGTGCCGTCAGAATCTTAGACGTTTCTATGAGATCCCCTCTCATCCTTTTAAACTCCAGTGTATAAACTCCCAGTTGATCCAGTCTCTCCTCATATGTCAGTCCAGCCATCCCTGGAATCAGTCTGGTGAACCATCGCTGCACTCCCTCAATAGCAAGAACATCCTTCCTCAGATTATGAGACCAAAACTGAACACAATATTCAGGGTGAGTCCTCACTAAGGCCCTGTACAACTGCAGTAAGACCTCCCTGCTCCTATACTCAAATCCCCTAGCTATGAAGGCCAACATGCCATTTGCCTTCTTCACCACCTGCTGTACCTGCATGCCAACTTTCAATGATGAACCATGACATCCAGGTCTCATTGCACCTCCCCTTTTCCTGATCTGCCGCCATTCAGATAATATTCTGCCTTTGTATTTTTGCCACCAAAGTGGATAATCTCACATTTATCCACATTATACTGTATCTGCCATGCATTTGCCCATTCACCCTTGGGAGCACTGTATATAAGCCATCCCCTAAGACCTGTTCCTCACTCTGGAGTATTTTAATAAAGACTGAGGTCACTGTTACTTTAGCCTCCCTGTGTGCAGCCTCATCTGTGTTAAGATTGCAATAAGATACACCGATCTAGTGACAGATACACTGATATAGGGACAGATACACTGATCTAGGGACAGACACAGTAAGTTAGGGTCAGATAAACCGATCTAGTGACAGATACACTGATCTAGGGATAGATACACTGATCTAGGGATAGGTACACCGATCTAAGGATAGATACACTGAACTATGGACATATACAATAATCAATGACAGATACACTGATCTACGGACCGATACACTGATCTATTGACAGCTACACTGATCTAGGGACAGATACACTGATCTATGGACATATAGAATAATCAATAACAGATACACTGATCTAGTGACAGCTACACTGGCCTAGTGACAGATACACTGATCTCGGGACAAATACATGGATCTAGGGATAGATACAATGATGTCGGGGGAGGTACATTGATCGAAGGGGAGATACAATGATCTCGGGACAGATACACTGACCTCGAGACAGATACACTGATCTAGGCACAGATACACTGATCTAGGCACAGATACACTGATCTAGGGACATGTACACTGATCTATGGACAGATACTGTGGTCTTGGGACAGATACAGCGATCTAGGGGCACTTACACTGATCAAGGGACAGATGCACAGATCTAGGGACAGATACACTGATTTAGTGGTATATAATTTGATCTTGGTTCAGGTACACTGATCTAGGGACAGATAAACTGATATAGGGGGAGATACAATGAACTAGGGACAGATACACGGATCTAGAGACAGATACAGTGATCTCGGGACAGATACACTGATCTAGTGACAGATACACTGAGCTAGGGACAGATACACTGAGCTAGGGACAGATACACTGAGCTAGGGACAGATACACTGATCTAGGGACAGATATTCTGATCTCGGGGGAGATATACTGATCTAGGGATAGATGCACTGATCTCACGTCAGATACACTGATCTAGGGACAGATGCACTGATATAGGGTCAGATACACTGAGCTAGGGTCAGATACACAGATTTAGGGACAGATACACTGATCTAGGGACAGAAACACTGATCTAGGGACAGATGCATTGATCTGGGGCAGATATACTGATCTAGGGTCAGATACACTGATCTAGGGTCAGATCCACTGATCTAGGGTCAGATCCACTGATCTAGGGTCAGATACACTGATTTAGGGACAGATACACTGATCTCGGGACAGATACACTGATCTAGGGACAGATACACTGATCTAGGGAGATGGATACTCTCAACTAGGGACAGATACACTGATCTAGGGACAGATACACTGACCTAGGGATGTATACACTGATCTAGGGAGATGGATACTCTCAACTAGGGACAGGTACACTGATCTAGTGACAGGTACACTGATCTAGGGACAGATACACTGATCGAGGGACAGATACACTGATCGAGGGCAGATAACTGATCTAGGGACAGATACACTGATCTAGGGTCAGATACACTGATCTAGGGACAGATACACTGATCTAGGGAAAGATACATTGATCTAGGGACAGATACACTGATCTCGGGACAGATGCAGTGATCTAGGGACAGATGCACTGATCTCGGGACAGATACACTGATCTAGGGTCAGATGCACTGATCTAGGGACAGATGCACTGACCTAGGGTCAGATACACTGATCTAGGGATATATACACTGATCTAGGGATTATATATACTGATCTAGGGACAGATACACTGAATTAGGGATATATACACTGATCTAGCGACAGATACACTGATCTAGCGACAGATACACTGATCTAGGGACAGATACACTGATCAAGGGGTAGATATACTGATCTATAGATAGAAACATTGATCTAGGGGACAGATAAATGAGCTCGGGCGACATAGGCTGATCTAGGGGCAGATACACTGATCTACGGACAGATACACTGACCCAGGGACATATACACTTATCTAGGGATAGATACTCAGATCTAGGGACAGATACATGGATCGAGGAACAGATACAGTGATCTAGGGAGAGATACACTGATCTATGGAGAGAGATACATTTATCTAGGGAAATATACACTGAACTAGGGACAGATACACTGATCTAGGGACAGTCACACTGATCTAGGGCCATATAATCTGATCTATGGGCAGATACACTTATGTTGGGACAGATACACTGATCCAGGGATAGATACACTGAACTAGGGACAGATACACTGGTTGAGGGTCCGATACACGGAGCAGGGATGGATGCACTGATCTAGGTGGTTATAATCTGATCTAGGGACAGATACATTGATTTAGGGGCAGATACACTGATCGCGGGGCAGATACACTGATCTAGGGACAGATACACTGACTTAGAGACAGATACACTGATTTAGGGACAGATACACTGTTCTAGGGTCAGATACACTGATCTGGGGACAGATACACTGATCCAGGGGTTGATACACTGATCTAGGGTGTGATAGACTGATCTAGGGGCATATACACTGATCTAGGGACATATACACTGACCTAGGCACAGTAAACTTATCTATGGACAGATGAACTGATTTGGGGGGAGATACACTGATCTAGGGACAGATATACTCATCTAGGGACAGATACACTGATCTAAGGGGACATACACATATCTAGAGACAGATACATGAATCTGGAGACAGATATTCTGATCTAGGAACCGATACACTGATCTAGGGACAGATACACTGATCTAGTGACAGATACACTCATCTAAGGGGACATACACATATCTAGAGACAGATACACTGATCTGGAGACAGATATTCTGATCTCGGGACAGATGTACTGATCTAGGGACAGATACACTGATCCAGGGACAGATACACTGATCTAGTGACAGATACACTGAGCAACGAACAGATATACTGATCAAGGGGTAGATAGTCTTATCTAGGGACAGATATACTGATTTAGGAACAGATACACTGATCTGGGAACAGATAAACTGATCTAGGGACAGACAAACTGATCTAGGGACAGATATATTGATCAAGGGCGAGATAGTCTGATCTAGGGACAGATACACTGATCTAGGGACAGATATACTGATCTAGGGACAGATATACTGATCAAGTGGGAGATAGTCTGATCTAGGGACAGATACACTGATCTAGGGACAGATAAACTGATCTAGGGACATATAAACTGATCGAGGGACAGATATACTGATCTAGGAGACAGATACAATGATTTAAGGGCAGATACACTGATCTAGAGGTAGATGCACTGAGCTAGGAGGCAGATACACTGATCTACGGACTGATACAGTGATCTAGCTACAGATAGACTGATCTAGGGAGGCAGATACTCTGATCTAGGTATAGATACTCTGATCGAGAGAGACAGAAACTCTGATCTAGAGAGAGGTACACTGATCTAGGGACAGATACACTGATGTAGGGAGACAGATACTCGGATCTAAGGATGGATACTCTGAGCGAAGGAGAGATACTCTGATCTAGGGAGAGGTACACTGATCTAGGGACAGATGCACTGAAGTAGGGACACAAATACATTAATGTAGGGTGACAGATACTCTCAACTAGGGACAGATAAACTGATCTTGGGACAGATACACTGATGTAGGGACATATGCACTGATCGCAGGATAGATTCACTGATCTAGGGACAGGTACACGGATGTAGGATATATACACTGATCTGGAGACAGATACACTGATCTAGGGACAGATACACTGATCAAGGGGGAGATACTCTGATCTTGGGGCAGATACACAGATCTAGGGACAGATACACTGATCTAGGGGGAAATAATCTGATCTAGGGACAGGCACCGCAAGGTTCTGTGCTGGGGCCCCAGCTGTTTACACTGTACATTAATGATTTAGATGAGGGGATTAAATGTAGTATCTCCAAATTTGCGGATGACACTAAGTTGGGTGGCAGTGTGAGCTGCGAGGAGGATGCTGTGAGGCTGCACAGCCACTTGGATAGGTTAGGTGAGTGGGCAAATGCATGGCAGATGAAGTATAATGTGGATAAATGTGAGGTTATCCACTTTGGTTGTAAAAACAGAGAGACAGACTATTATCTGAATGGTGACAGATTAGGAAAAGGGGAGGTGCAAAGAGACCTGGGTGTCGTGGTACATCAGTCATTGAAGGTTGGCATGCAGGTGCAGCAGGCGGTTAAGAAAGCAAATGGCATGTTGGCCTTCATAGCAAGGGGATTTGAGTACAGGGACAGGGAGGTGTTGCTACAGTTGTACAGGGCATTGGTGAGGCCACACCTGGAGTATTGTGTACAGTTTTGGTCTCCTAACCTGAGGAAGGACATTCTTGCTATTGAGGGAGTGCAGCGAAGGTTCACCAGACTGATTCCCGGGATGGCGGGACTGACCTATCAAGAAAGACTGGATCAACTGGGCTTGTATTCACTGGAGTTCCGAAGAATGAGAGGGGACCTCATAGAAACATTTAAAATTCTGACGGGGTTAGACAGGTTAGATGCAGGAAGAATGTTACCAATGTTGGGGAAGTCCAGAACCAGAGGTCACAGTCTAAGGATAAGGGGTAAGCCATTTAGGACCGAGATGCGGAGGAACTTCTTCACCCAGAGAGTGGTGAACCTGTGGAATTCTCTACCACAGAAAGTTGTTGAGGCCAATTCACTAAATATATTCAAAAAGGAGTTAGATGAGGTCCTTACTACTAGAGGGATCAAGGGGTATGGCGAGAAAGCAGGAATGGGGTACTGAAGTTGAATGTTCAGCCATGAACTCATTGAATGGCGGTGCAGGCTAGAAGGGCCGAATGGCCTACTCCTGCACCTATTTTCTATGTTTCTATCTTTCTATGTACTCTGATCTAGGGATGGATACACTGATCTGGGCACAGATTTAGTGATCTTAGGGGATAGATACGCTGATCTAGAGACAGATACACTGATCTATGGACAGATACACTGATCAAGGGATGGATACATTGATCTAGGGACAGATATACTGATCTAGGTATGGATACACTGATCTAGGGACATATACACTGATCTCGGGATGGATACACTGATGTAGGGATGGATGCACTGATCGAGGGACAGATACACTGATCTAGGGGGCTATAATCTGATCTAGGGATAGTACACTGATCTAGGGACAGATACACTGATCTACTGACAGATACACTGATCAAGGGATGGATACACTGATCTAGGGACAGATACACTGATCTAGGGATGGATACACTTTTCTAGGGACAGATATACTGATCTAGGGATGGATACACTGATCTAGGGACATATACACTGATCTAGGGACATATACACTGATCTAGGGACATATACACTGACCAAGGGACAGTAAACTTATCTATGGACAGATGAACTGATTTGCGGGGAGATATACTGATCTAGGGACAGATACACTCATCTCGGGACAGATACACTCATCTCGGGACAGATACATTGATCTAGGGACAGATACATTGATCTAGGGACAGATAAACTGATCTCGGGACAGATACAATGATTTAGGGGCAGATACACTGATCTAGGGGCAGATACACTGATCTAGGGACAGATACACTGATCTAGGGACAGATACACTGACTTAGAGACAGATACACTGATTTAGGGACAGATACACTGTTCTAGGGTCAGATACACTGATCTGGGGACAGATACACTGATCCAGGGGTTGATACACTGATCTAGGGTGTGATAGACTGATCTAGGGCATATACACTGATCTAGGGACATATACACTGACCTAGGCACAGTAAACTTATCTATGGACAGATGAACTGATTTGGGGGGAGATACACTGATCTAGGGACAGATATATTCATCTAGGGATAGATACACTGATCTAAGGGGACATACACATATCTCGAGACAGATACACTGATCTGGAGACAGATATTCTGATCTCGGCACAGATGTACTGATCTAGGGACAGATACACTGATCCAGGGACAGATACACTGATCTAGTGACAGATACACTGATCTACGAACAGATATACTGATCAAGGGGTAGATAGTCTTATCTAGGGACAGATATACTGATTTAGGAACAGATACACTGATCTGGGAACAGATAAACTGATCTAGGGACAGACAAACTGATCTAGGGACAGATATATTGATCAAGGGCGAGATAGTCTGATCTAGGGACAGATACACTGATCTAGGGACAGATATACTGATCTAGGGACAGATATACTGATCAAGTGGGAGATAGTCTGATCTAGGGGCAGATACACTGATCTAGGGACAGATATACTGATCTAGGGACAGATACACTGATCTAGGGGCAGATATACTGATCTAGGGACAGGTACCACTGATCAAGGTGGAGATAATCTAATCTAGGGGAGAGATACAATGATTTAGGGGCAGATACACTGATCTTTGGGGACAGATGCACTGAGCTAGGAGGCAGATACACTGATCTACGGACCGATACAGTGATCTAGTGACAGATAGACTGATCTAGAGAGGCAGATACTCTGATCTAGGTATAGATACTCTGATCTAGCGAGAGAAACTCTGATCTAGAGAGAGATACACTGATCTAGGGACAGGTACACTGATGTAGGGAGACAGATACTCAGATCTAAGGATGGATACTCTGATCTAGGGAGAGATACTCTGATCTAGGGAGAGGTACACTGATCTTGGGACAGATACACTGAAGTAGGGGGACAAATACATTGATATAGGGTGACAGATACTCTCAACTAGGGACAGATAAACTGATCTTGGGACAGATACACTGATCTAGGGACATATACACTGATTTCGGGACAGATTCACTGATCTAAGGGGATATAATCTGATCTCGGGACAGGTACTCAGATCTAGGGATGGATACACTGATCTGGGGACAGATTTAATGATCTTGGGGGACAGATACTCTGATCTAGAGACAGATACACTGATCTAGGGACAGATATACTGATCTTGGGATGGATACACTGATCTAGGGACATATACACTGATCTCGGGATGGATACACGGATGTAGGGATGGATACACTGATCGAGGTACAGATACACTGATCTAGGGGGCTATAATCTGATCTCGGAATAGTACACTGATCTAGAGACAGATACACTGATCTACTGACAGATATACTGATATTGGTTCAGATACACTGATCAAGGGGGAGATAGTCTGGTCTAGGGTCAGATATACTGATTTAGGAACAGATACACTGATCTCGGAACAGATAAACTGATCTAGGGACATATAAACTGATCTAGGGACAGATATACTGATCTAGGGGACAGATACAATGATTTAAGGGCAGATACACTGATCTAGAGGTAGATGCACTGAGCTAGGAGGCAGATACACTGATCTACGGACTGATACAGTGATCTAGCTACAGATAGACTGATCTAGGGAGGCAGATACTCTGATCTAGGTATAGATACTCTGATCTAGAGAGAGAGAAACTCTGATCTAGAGAGAGGTACACTGATCTAGGGACAGATACACTGATGTAGGGAGACAGATACTCGGATCTAAGGATGGATACTCTGAGCGAAGGAGAGATACTCTGATCGAGGGAGAGGTACACTGATCTAGAGACAGATGCACTGAAGTAGGGGCACAAACACATTAATGTAGGGTGACAGATACTCTCAACTAGGGACAGATAAACTGATCTTGGGACAGATACACTGATGTAGGGACATATGCACTGATCACGGTATAGATTCACTGATCTAGGGACAGGTACACGGATGTAGGATATATACACTGATCTGGAGACAGATACACTGATCTAGGGACAGATACACTGATCAAGGGGGAGATACTCTGACCTTGGGGCAGATACACGGATCTAGGGACAGATACACGGATCTAGGGGCAGATACACTGATCTAGAGACAGATACACTGATCTAGGGGGAAATAATCTGATCTAGGGACAGGTACTCTGATCTAGGGATGGATACACTGATCTGGGGACAGATTTAGTGATCTTAGGGGACAGATACGCTGATCTAGAGACAGATACACTGATCTAGGGAAAGATACACTGATCAAGGGATGGATACATTGATCTAGGGACAGATATACTGATGTAGGGATGGATACACTGATCTAGGGACAGATACACTGATCTAGGAATGGATACACTTATCTAGGGACAGATATACTGATCTAGGGATGGATACACTGATCTAGGGATGGATACACTGATCTAGGGACAGATACACTGATCTAGGGATGGATACACTGATCTAGGGACAGATACACTGATCTAGGGACGGATACACTGATCTAGGGACAGATACACTGATATTGGTTCAGATACACTGATCAAGGGGGAGATAGTCTGATCTAGGGACAGATATACTGATTTAGGAACAGATGCACTGATCTAAGAACAGATAAACTGATCTCGGGACAGATAAACTGATCTAGGGGACAGATACAATGATTTTCGGGCAGATACACTGATCTAGAGGCAGATGCACTGAGCTAGGAGGCAGATACACTGATCTATGGACTGATACAGTGATCTAGCGACAGATAGACTGATCTAGAGAGGCAGATACTCTGATCTAGGTATAGATACTCTGATCGAGAGAGAGAGAAACTCTGATCTAGAGAGAGGTATACTGATCTAGGGACAGATACACTGATGTAGGGAGACAGATACACAGATCTAAGGATGGATACTCTGATCGAGGGAGAGGTACACTGATCTAGGGGCAGAGACACTGAAGTAGGGGGACAAATACATTGATGTAGGGTGACAGATACTCTCAACTAGGGACAGATTCACTGATCTAGGGACAGATACACGGATGTAGGACATATACACTGATCTCGGGACAGATACACTGATCTAGGGACAGATATACTGATCTAGGGACAGAGACATTGGTCTAGGGACCGATACACAGATCCAGAGATGGATACACTGATTAGGGGGATATAATCTGATCTTGGGACAGATACACTGACCTAGTGACAGATACACTGATCTCGATGACAGATACAATGATTTAGGAACAGATACACTGATCTCGGAACAGATAAACTGATCTAGGGACATATACACTGATCTAGGGACGGATACACTGATCTAGGGACAGATACACTGATATTGGTTCAGATACACTGATCAAGGGGGAGATAGTCTGATCTAGGGACAGATATACTGATTTAGGAACAGATGCACTGATCTAAGAACAGATAAACTGATCTCGGGACAGATAAACTGATCTAGGGGACAGATACAATGATTTTCGGGCAGATACACTGATCTAGAGGCAGATGCACTGAGCTAGGAGGCAGATACACTGATCTATGGACTGATACAGTGATCTAGCGACAGATAGACTGATCTAGAGAGGCAGATACTCTGATCTAGGTATAGATACTCTGATCGAGAGAGAGAGAAACTCTGATCTAGAGAGAGGTATACTGATCTAGGGACAGATACACTGATGTAGGGAGACAGATACACAGATCTAAGGATGGATACTCTGATCGAGGGAGAGGTACACTGATCTAGGGGCAGAGACACTGAAGTAGGGGGACAAATACATTGATGTAGGGTGACAGATACTCTCAACTAGGGACAGATTCACTGATCTAGGGACAGATACACGGATGTAGGACATATACACTGATCTCGGGACAGATACACTGATCTAGGGACAGATATACTGATCTAGGGACAGAGACATTGGTCTAGGGACCGATACACAGATCCAGAGATGGATACACTGATTAGGGGGATATAATCTGATCTTGGGACAGATACACTGACCTAGTGACAGATACACTGATCTCGATGACAGATACAATGATCTAGGGACAGATACACTGATCTAGGGGACAGATGCAATGATCTAGGGACAGATACACTGATCTATGGACAGATAGACTAATCTAGGGACAGATACTCTGACCTAGGGACAGATATACTGATCTAGGGACATATACACTGATCTAGGGACAGATACACTGATCTAGGGACAGATATACTGATCTAGGGGCGTATACACTGATCTAGGGATGGATACATTGATCTAGGGATGGATACAATTATGTAGGGGGATGTAATCTGATATAGGAAGAGATACACTGATCTAGAGACAGATATACTGATCTAGGGATGGATACACTGATCTCGGTGGATATAATCTGATCTTGGGACAGGTACTCTGATCTAGGGACAGATACACTGATCTAGAGACAGATACACTGATCTAGAGACAGATACACTGATCTAGGGGCAGAAACACTGATCTAGGAACAGATTTCTGAACTCGGGAGAGATACCCTTGTATACCAATCAGTGAACGTTAGCATACAGGTATAGCAAGCAATTAAAAATAGCGAATGGTTTTGATTACAAGAGGTTTTGAGTATCAGAGTAAAGACATCTTACTGCAATGTTATCGGGCCCTGGTGGGACCACACCTGGAAGTACTGTGTACAGTTTTGGTATCCTTACCTAAGGAAGGATATTCTTGCCATAGAGGGAGTGCAATGAAGGTTCACCAGACCGATTCCTGGGATGGGGTCTTGTCCTATGAGGAGACTAGGTCTATATTCTCCAGAGTTTAGAAGAATGAGAGGTGATCTCATTGAAACATACACAATTCTTACAGGGGCTTGACAGGGAAATGCAGGGAGGATGTTTTCTCTGGCTGGGGAGTCCAGAACCAGGGGTCACAGTCTCAGAATAAGGGGTCGGCCATTGAGGACTGAGATGAGGAGAAATGTCTTCACTCAGAAGATGGTGAATCTTTGGAATTCTCTACCCCAGAGGGCTGTGGAAGCTCAGTAGTTGAGTATATTCAAGACAGAGATCGATAGATTTTTGTATATGAAGGCAATCAAGGCATATGGGGATAGTGCGGGAAAGTGGAGTTGAGGTCGAAGATCAGCCGTGATCTCATTGAATGACGGAGCAGGCTCAAGGGGCCCGAATGGCCGACTCCTGTTCCTAATTCTTATGTTCTTATGTTTTTATTTTCTAGATGGTAGAGGTCGCAGGTTTGGGAGGTGCTGCCGAAGAAGCCTTGCTGCAGTGCATCTTGTACACACTGCAGCCACTGGGATGCTTTCATGCTTTGACTGTACGTGGAGGAATGGTATGAAGGCACAAGGTGAGTTAGCCTGTATTCACTGTCAAAACACTCAAAACAGATGCAGCCAACAGTCCCTGTCTTGCCGTGGCTTGCCAATGAGCCCAACCATAATATTCTCCCCCCTCCCAGAGACAGTTCAGAGGCCAGGAGAATTCCTGAGGGGGAGCAAGGAAGGTAACATTGGGCAGACATGTCAATTGCCATTCTCTGAAAGTCTCTCGTTCTGCGGGAATATGCAATACAATTAAAAGTAACTTTTGCGGAACAGATCGTCATTAAATCATTCAGAGAGTTTGAAACAGCCGAGAGTTGGGGGTGATTTGATCGAAGTTTATAAGATGATGCAGGGATTAGATTGTATTTGTGTGGACCAATTGCTTACCTGTACAGGTGAGGGAGGATCACACTTACAAGTAGCATATGGGCAGATCGAGGTTTAGACATCAGGAGCTGGTCCTTTTCCCAGAGAATAGTGGGCCTCTGGAACAAGCTGCGGTCACGTGTGGTAGATTCAGACTCGCTGAATTCCTTCAAGCCAGAGCTGGACCTGTTTCTGGCTGTGGTGGAGATCACCTCTTACAGAAGAGAAGCTAGGTTTTAAAATTCTCATCCTTGTTTTCAAATTCCTCCATGGTCTCATTCTCCCTTTCTCTGTAACCTCCTCCAGCCCCACAACCCTCCGAGATCTCTGCCCTCCTCCAATTCTGCCCTCTTGAGCATCCCCGATTATAATCGCTCAACCATTGCTGGCCGTGCCTTCAGCTGCCTGGGCCCCAAGCTCTGGAACTCCCTCCCTAAACCTCTCTGCCTCGCTCTCCTCCTTTAAGACGCTCCTTAAAACCCACCTCTTTGACCTGTCCTAATATCTCCTTATGTGGCAAATATATGTTTGATAATCGCTGCTGTGAAGCGCCTTAGGACGTTTTACTGCATTACAGGTGCTATATAAAGACAAGTTGTTGTTGTGAAAAGAACCATTCATTTTACACCGACACTTTCTCCTTTCCACTGTTGTTGTTTTGTCTGGGATAGGAAAAGATGATCGGGAGCGAATTGTATATTAATTTCCACCCTGTTGTGCCGTGGTGTGTAGATTGTGCCATTGTAAAAAAAACACAGAATGATGGTAATTTTCACTTGACAGAGAAGTGGTCACTGGTGATACGTAATCTGCCCAGTCAGCTTGATCCAGTGGAGCGTAACATGAGCAAAGCACGCTGGCATCATTTCTACATCCCCTTGCTTGTCTGCGCATTCTTTAGCAGCACAGCACAGATCACAGATGGACAATTTGCCTCGGGGGGGCTGTGGGGGTGGGAGAGGGGGGGGGGGGTGGGAACAGAGAGGGATGGGGGAGAAATGGGAGGGATGGAGATGGGGGGACTGGGGGGGGGGGTGAGGGGGAACAGGAGGGAATGGGGGCACGGGGGGCCAGATGGGGGGAATGGGAGGGGAATGGAGGGAATGGGGGGTGGGGAAATGGGAGGGGAATGGGGGGAACGGAGGGGAATGGGGGGTTTGGACGAGCCTTCACGTCTTACCCATGAGCCACCGTGTTGTACAATGTGATTATCTCACTCAGAAATACCTGTTTAATGCTCTCTGCCTCCTTCCCCTCCCCTTACTGTGTGTTTGCTAATGGGTCTGCCAGTCTCTGGGCATGGGTTCCGTGTGCTGCTAATTCCCTCGGTGCGCCGCTAATGCTTGTTCTCTGCAAATGAGGAACATAATTAACACTAAATTAAGGTGATACAAATGAAGACAACACAAGGTCTGACAACATGAGTGGTTTGGGAGTGCCGAGAGCGCCTGTGATTCATTTTTTTAATTTACTGTATAAATATACTGTTAGCCCAGCAAAAATAAAATCAAATCGAGAGTCTTTAAATGGAGTTTCACTTCCAATGCCCATTAAACTCAACTGCCCATATAATAGGACACAGCGCACGAAGCAGAGCTCAGAGGAGAAAAAATAAAAGAATCATTGCTTCTGGTGCTGGAATACCAATGCCTGAGAACTCTGGCAAATCGCATCATGCTGACAGCTTCACTCCCTCATCTTCCGACACTCATCGCCCGCAGGTATCGTGTTGTGACACGCTACCCCTTTCCTTTTTCCCCATTTCCCTGCCCCTTTTTTAACCCCCTCCTGCTCACTCGCAGTCTGGTCCTTCCCCCCCCTGGTACATGCACACCCCCCCAACCCTCGCCGCCACCCATCTCCGCAGTGGGTGAGGGGAGGGGGGGGGCAGGTTTGGGTATTGTAGCGCATTTGCTTCATGGATTCTTTGCTCAAGAATTCATAGCAACACATTGACATTAAGAACAAGTTGGTTTTAGGCAAAGATTTAACAATCACACTCCACATTACCAGTTCATCCACCAGGCTCACAACCACCTGCTTCATTGTGGATCCCCCGAACTGGTTAAACGGGCACTAAAACTGACAATTTAAACAAATTAAACTTTAAACTTTAAATGGTCAAATTAGAAATTTGGTTGCCGGGGGTGATGATGCACTCCAGTCCCTCTGGCGCCCACCTCTCGCGGAAGGCCGCGAGCGTACCGGTGGACACCGCGTGCATCTCCAGGGACACCCTGGCTCGGATGTAACCGCGGAAGAGAGGCAGGCAGTCAGGCTGAACGACCCCCTCGACCGCCCGCTGCCTGGACCGGCTGATGACACCCTTGGCCGTGCCCAGGAGCAGCAACAGCTCCTCAAACCCGTGCGCAGACTCACAGGTGGAGACATTACGGACGTTCACGGTGGGCCACTGGTTTGCACGTCACTCGTCGGCTGATGTGACTGGACGGCATCGAGCATCATTGGGACCTGCTCCCCCCGCACCAAACCAGTTCGTTGCTCCAGAATAGATGCATAACTCCCGGCTCCTTTAACAGGCTGAGCCTTCAGCCATCAGGGCGCTACACTATCGACAAACCCGGGAACAAGGCGGCGAAGATTAAAATGAAAGCAAGACTTGCATTTATAAAGCGCCTTTCACGACCGTCGGACGTCTCAAAGCACTTGACGGCCAATTAGAGTGTTGTAACTCCCGATCACAAATCAGTGGCCGAGGTGCAGACAGCTTTGGGTTAATACTCCCCTGACAGCCTGGTCAGCCTCACCATGCACCCCCCCACCCAAAGAATGGCCCCTCAGGACATGTACTGGAGGGATCCCAGCTCCTGTGTGGACTCCTCGCCCAGCAACAACTTGCATTTATATAGCACCATTAACCTAGTAAAACGTCCCAAGTTGCTTCACAGGAGCGATTATCAGACAATATTCGACAATGAACCACTTAAGGGGGTATTAGGACTGGTGGCCATAAGCTTGGTGAAAGAGGGAGGTTTTTAAGGAGCGCCTTAAAGGAGGGGAGAGAGGTTTAGTGATGCAATACAAGCTGCAAAAGATTAGTTATGGATCCTTTCTTCGTTTGTTTCAACTGTGATCGCTGATGATTTTTAAATTTCATTCCGGGGATGTGGGCGTCGCTGGCAAGGCCTGCATTCATTGCCCATCCTTTGTTGCCGTGACAACTTGCTTGTGCCCTTCAGGGGGCAGTTAAGAAGAAACCAGGTCGGTGTGGGACTGGAGTCACGTGTAGGCCCAGACTGGGTAAGGACGGCAGGTTTCCTTTCCTAAAGGGCATCAGTGAACCAGTTGGGTTTTTACGACAATCCCACAGCTTCATGGTCACTGTTACTGGGACCAGCTTTTTACTTCCAGATTTTTGAAACTGAATTAAATTCTCAAACTGCCGACAGTGGGATTTAAACTCAAGATCCTTGTATTCCTGATGGTGAGATTTTCTCTTTATCAACAAGTTACATTTATATAGCGCCTTTAGCATAGTAAAACATTCAAAGGCGCTTCACAGGAGCGTTATCAAATAAAAACACAATGCCAATTGAGAGGCAGAGAGGTTTAGGGGGGGAATTCTAGAGCTTGGGGCCCTGGTAGCTGAAGACACGGCCACCGATGGTGGAGTGATGGAAATCGAGGATGCTCAAGAGGCCAGAATTGGAACAGCGCGGAGATCTCGGGGGGTTGTGGGGCTGGAGGAGATTACAGAGATAGGGAGGGACGAGGACACGGAGGGATTTGAAAACAAAGATGAGAATTTTGAAACTGAGGCATTGCTTAACTGGGAGCCAATGTAGGTCAGCGAGCACAGGGGTGATGGGTGAGTGGCACTGGGTGCGAGTTAGGACACGGGGCAGTAAGCACAGTGGGTGATGGGTGAGCGGGACTCGGTGTGAGTTAGGACACACGGCAGTGAGCACAGGGGGTGATGTGTGAGTGGGACTCGGTGCGAGTTAGGGCACGGGCAGTGAGCACAGGGGGTGATGTGTGAGCGGGACTTGGTGCGAGTTAGGACACGGACAGTGAGCACAGGGGGTGATGGGTGAGTGGGACTCGGTGCGAGTTAGGACACGGGCAGTGAGCACAGGGGGTGATGGGTGAGTGGGACTCGGTGCGAGTTAGGACACGGGCAGTGAGCACAGCGGGTGATGGGTGAGCAGGACTTGGTGCGAGTTAGGACACGGGGCAGTGAGCATAGGGGGTGATGGGTGAGCGGGACTGTGTGCTAGTTAGGACACGGGGCAGTGAGCATAGGTGGTGATGGGTGAGCGGGACTGGGTGTGAGGACACAGGGCAGCGATCACAGGGTGTGATGGGTGAATGGGACTCAGTGCGAGTTAGGACACGGGGCAGTGAGCACAGGGGTGATGGGTGAACGGGACTCGGTGCAAGTTAGGACACGGGGCAGCAGTTTTGGATGAGATTAAATTTGCGGATGTGGAAGGTGAGAGGCCGACCAGGAGTGCGTTGGAATAGTGGAGCCTGAAGGGAACAGAGGCATGGATGAGGGTTTCAGCAGCAAATGGGTGCAGGCAAGGGTGGAGTTGGCCGATATTTTGGATCAAGGATTTTGACGGTGACAATCCCTCATTAACCTGATGCTCTGAATTCCTGTTGAAACAGACCTCGATGCAAAAACTGTCTCCTTTGACAGAAACCTTCCAGAGTATCAAGGCGGATGGAGTATAAAAGCAGAGACGTCCTGCTACAACTGTACAGGGTATTGGTGAGGCCACACCTGGAGTAGTGCACACAGTTTTGGTCTCCGTATTTAGGGAAGGATATACTTGCTTTGGAGGCTGTTCAGAGAAGGTTCACTGGTTGATTCCAAAGATGAGAGGGTTGACTTATGAGGAAAGGTTGAGTAAGTTGGGCCTATACTCACTGGAGTTTAAAAGAATGAGAGGTAATTTTATTGAAACATATGATACTGAGGGGTGCGACAAGGTAGATGCAGAGAGGATATTTCCCCACGTGGGGGAATCTAGAACTAGGGGGCATAGTTTTATAATAAGGGGTCGCCCATTGAAAACTGAGATGAGGAGGAATTTCTTCTCTCAGTGGGTTGTAAATCTGTGGAACTCTCTGCCCCAGAGAGCTGTGGAGGCTGGGTCATTGAATATCCTTAAGGTGGAGATAGACAGATTTTTGAACGATAAGGGAGCCAAGGGATATGGAGAGCAGGAAGGGAAGTGGAGTTGAGGCCATGATCGTATTGAATGGCGGAGCAGGTTCGAGGGGTCGAAGGGCCGACTTCTGCTCCTATTTCTTGTGTCCTTATGTAACAGTGAGAGGCAGTGAATGGGTATCTGCAGCCAGCCCAGGCTGTAATGGGGCAGCATGTCAGGGCGTTTGTCCAACACTCACCGCACGGGACACACACAGGCAGCGGGCCACTGAGGCGGAGAGTGGCGGACTATCCTCCGAATCACTGCCCAACAACACAGGACCCAAGGCGCAGACTCGAGAAAAATCCCACCCCTAAACCCGGTCGCCTGCTGATTGGCCCCTCCCCCTCCTGGCATGAAAATTAAGGTGAAGGGGCGGAGCTTAGGGCTCTGGCTGCTTTCCCACCATTCCCTGCCATCGCACCGTCATTGGAGGGGAAGGG
Organism: Pristiophorus japonicus; assembly: GCF_044704955.1. Classification (NCBI taxonomy): domain Eukaryota; kingdom Metazoa; phylum Chordata; class Chondrichthyes; family Pristiophoridae; genus Pristiophorus; species Pristiophorus japonicus. Next base: position 231,256,734 of record NC_091979.1, on the reverse strand, counting down.
AAGGATGAAGTAAGCCATCCGAAAATAATACAGCACAGGAGGAGGCCATTCGGCCCATTGTGCCTGTGCCGGCTCTTTGAAAGAGTGATCCAATTAGTCCCACTCCCTCCGACTGTGCAGCGCTCCCTCAGCACTGCCCCTCTAACAGTGCGGCGCTCCTTCAGTACTGCCCCTCTGACAGTGTGGCGCTCCCTCAGTGCTGCCCCTCCAACAATGCGGCACTCCTTCAGTACTGCCCCTCCGACAGTGCGGCACTCCCTCAGTACTGCCCCTCTGACAGTGCGACACTCCCTCAGTACTGCCCCTCTGACAGTGCAGCACTCTCTCAGTACTGCACCTCTGACAGTGCAGCACTCCCTCAGCACTGCCCCTCTGACAGTGCAGCACTCCCTCAGTACTGCCCCTCCGACAATGCGGCGCTCCCTCAGTACTGCCCCTCCGACAGCTTGGCGCTCCCTCAGTACTGTCCCTCCGACAGTGCGGCACTCCCTCAGTACTGCCCCTCTGACAGTGCGACACTCCCTCAGTACTGCCCCTCTGACAGTGCAGCACTCTCTCAGTACTGCACCTCTGACAGTGCAGCGCTCCCTCAGCACTGCCCCTCTGACAGTGCAGCACTCCCTCAGTACTGCCCCTCCGACAATGCGGCGCTCCCTCAGTACTGCCCCTCCGACAGCTTGGCGCTCCCTCAGTACTGTCCCGCCGACAGTGCTGCGCTCTCTCAGTACTACCCCTGCGACAGTGCGGCTCTCCCTCAGTACTACCCCTGTGACAGTGCAGTGCTCCCTCAGTACTACCCCTCCGACAGTGCAGTGCTCCCTCAGTACTGCCCCTCTGACAGTGCGGCGCTCCCTCAATACTGCCCCTCCGACAGTGCAGCGCTCCCTCAATACTGCCCCTCTGACAGTGCGGCGCTCCCTCAGCACTGCACCGGGAGTGTCAGCCTAGATTTTTGTGCTCAAATCTCTGGAGTGGGACTGGAACCCTTGACCTTCTGACTCAGGCATGACAGATACCCAGTGAGTGAGGCCCACTCCCCAAGTTATGGAGCGACGACAAGTTGTGGTTTGGGAATGCTGGTGTGGCCGGTTGATTGCAGGAGGAAGGGAAGGGTGAGGGAGGTGCTGAATTCCACACTTTACAGGGTCCTGAGAAAGAATGAGTCAGAGTTGGAGAGATTGCGATGAGGTCCAATTTCAACACAGTGAGGACTCCGAGGCGGCGAAAGACCTGCCTGAGCTGGAATAAGATAAGCATTATTACATTAATAACATAAAATCAGCCAAAGGAAGGTATGTCAGAGTCCATCCGATCTTCCTCTTTATTCATTCGCAAAGTGGCTTGAGGTTCCCTACAAAAACCTGGAACTTTCAAGATGTGTCGAACTGTTTTCTAACGTCCCGTATCCGTTAAACTTCTTCAGCTGGAGCTCATCCAGTGAGGTGTGGTAGGTGGCTGCGTTTTTGGAGGAGAATATCTGACTGATCTCCATAAAGGTCTTATTTTTGGTCTCCGGGATGACGATGTAGGCGTAGACTGCGACGATCCAGCAGATCCCACAAAACACCAGGTAGCAGTAAGCTCCGGCAGACATCTGGGAAAAAAGAGCAAGGGCTTCACAAACTACCCGCTGTCTCGAGAGAGGGGAGGACTCGAGACACAATCTACTCCACCACCCTCCAATCCCAGCATGCAACTACCCGGGAATATCTTAGGTTAATCGGTGGGAGCCACTCTCGCCTTCAGCGACTTGAGCATAAAATGCAGGCTGATATTCCCAGTGCAGTACTGAGGGAGTGCTGCACTGTCGGAGGGGCAGTACTGAGGGAGCGCCGCACTGTCGGAGGGGCAGTACTGAGGGAGTGCTGCACTGTCAGAGGGGCAGTACTGAGGGAGCACTGCACTGTCGGAGGGGCAGTACGGAGGGAGCGCCGCACTGTCGGAGGGGCAGTACTGAGGGAGCACTGCACTGTCGGAGGGGCAGTACTGAGGGAGCACCGCACTGTCGGAGGGGAAGTACTGAGGGAGCGCCGCACTGTCGGAGGGGCAGTAGTGAGGGAGCGCCGCACTGTTGGAGGGGCAGTACTGAGGGTACGCCGCACTGTTGGAGGGGCAGTACTGAGGGAGTGCCATACTGTTGGAGGGACAGTACTGAGGGAGCACCGCACTGTTGGAGACCCCGTCTGCCCTCTCAGGTGGACATAAAAGATCCCATGGCTCTATTTTGAAGGAGAGCAGGGGAGTTCACCCCGGTGTCCTGCGGCCAATATTTATCCTTCAACCAACATCACTAAAACAGATTATCTGGTCATTCATCTCTTTTCTGTTTGTGGGAGCTTTGCTGTGCACAAATTGGCTGCTGTGCTTCAACAGTGACTACACTCCAAAAGTACTTCATTTACTGTAAAGCGCTTTGGCACTGCTATAGAAATGCAAGTTTTTTGTATGGTTACGGTCGGGTGGGTGAGGTTGAGGAGTTACTGGGTATAACACTCCTGTATATATTATATAATAACACACTGTGTTACTGGGTATAACACTCCTGTATATATTATATAATAACACAGTGTGTGTTACTGGGTATAACACTCCTGTATATATTATATAATAACACACTGTGTTACTGGGTATAACACTCCTGTATATATTATATAATAACACAGTGTGTGTTACTGGGTATAACACTCCTGTATATATTATATAATAACACACTGTGTTACTGGGTATAACACTCCTGTATATATTATATAATAACACACTGTGTTACTGGGTATAACACTCCTGTATATATTATATAATAACACACCATGTGTTACTGGGTATAACACTCCTGTATATATTATATAATAACACACTGTGTTATTGGGTATAACACTCCTGTATATATTATATAATAACACACTGTGTATTACTGGGTATAACACTCCTGTATATATTATATAATAACACACTGTGTTACTGGGTATAACACTCCTGTATATATTATATAATAACACTGTGTTATTGGGTATAACACTCCTGTATATATTATATAATAACACACCGTGTGTTACTGGTTATAACACTCCTGTATATATTATATAATAACACACTGTGTTACTGGGTACAACACTTCTGTATATATTATATAATAACACACTGTGTGTTACTGGGTCTAATGCTCCTGTATATATTATATAATAACACACTGTGTGTTACTGGGTCTAACACTCCTGTATATATTATATAACACACCGTGTGTTACTGGGTATAACACTTCTGTATATATTATATAATAACACACTGTGTGTTACTGGGTCTAACGCTCCTGTATATATTATATTTTAACCATGTTATTTGAACCTTGCAGGCTCACGCGCGTTCCAGGTACGTGTTGACTGTTAAATGTTGTTTGTTTACTGACCTGGAGGAACGGGAAGACGAAACCAACGGTGAAGTTCGAGAGCCAGTTGAGGGACCCTCCGACGATGTAAGCAGCGGGTCGGTGAGACTGGGTAAAGAGCTCGGCCGTCATCAGAAATGGGACTCCCGCTGTGGGGGAGAGTGAATGGGAGAGGGAGAGGTGGAGGGGAAGAGAGAGAGGGAGTAGGAGAGAGAGTGAGAGAGGGCGGGGAGAGAATGGGAAAGGGAGTGGGAGAGAGAGTGAGTGGGAGAGTGGAGGAGGGAGAATGGGAGAGCGAGAGAGAGTGAGAGAGAGAGTGAGTGCGAGAATGAGAGAGGGAGAGAGAGTGGGAGAATGGGACAGGGAGAGAGAGAGAGAGGGAGAAAGAGAATGAGTGGAGAATGGGAGAGGGAGAGAGAGTGAGAGTGAGAGAAAGAATGGGAGAGAGAGAGGGAGAGAGAGAGTGAGTGGGAGAGTGAGAGAGAGAGAGAGTGGCAGAAAGAGAGAGAGTGGGAGAAAAAGAGGGAGAGAGTGGGAGAGAGTGAGTGGGAGAGTGGCAGAAAGAGTGGGAAAGAGAGGGAGGGAGAGAGATGGTGTGGGAGAGAGAGTGTAGGAGAGAGATGGAGAAAGAGAGAGGAAGGGAGAGACAGGGAGAAAGAGAGGGTGAGAGAGTGTGAAAGAGAGAGAGGGAGATAGAGGGAGAGAGAGAGAGGGAGATAGAGGGAGAGAGAGGGAGTTTGGGAGAGAGAGAGACGGAGAAAGAGAGTGGGGCAGAGAGATTGAGAGAGGAAGAGAGAGTGAGTGTGGGAGAGGGAGAGAGAAATGGAGAAAGAGAGTTGGAGAAAGAGTGAGTGGGAGAGAGAGATGGAGAGAGTGCAAGAGAGAGTGAGTAGGAGAGAGAGATGGAAAGAGAGAGTGGGAGAGAGAGTGAGTGAGTGGGAGAGAGAGGGAATGGGAGAGAGAGAGAGAGAGAAAGAATTTGGGAGAGAGAAAATGAGTGTGAGAGAGAGAGAAAGTGGGAGTGGGAGAAAGTGAGAGAGAGAATAAGTGGAAGAAAGAGGGAGAGAGACAGTGAGAGAATGGGAGAGAAAGTGAGAGAGTGAAAGAGAGAGGGGGAGAAAAAGAGAGAGCGAGAAAGCAAGAGAGTGGGAGAGAGAAAGGGAGAGAGAAACAGAGAGAATGGGAGAGAAAGTGAGAGTGAAAGAGGGAGAGTCAGACAGAGACAGTGAGAGAGAGAGACGGGAGAGAGTTAGAAAGTGAGATGGCGGACAGAGAGAGGAAGCGAGACAGAGTGAAAGTGGGAGAAAGGGAGAGAGAAACAGAGAAAAGCAGAGAGAGAGAAATAGAGAGAAGGAATCAGTCAGAGAGAGAGAGAAAGGGAGAGGGACACACATATACAACGATGATGAAAATGAGAGACAGAGTGACAGAATGTGATACGGAGAGACAAAAACAGATGATACACACAGAGGGAGAGAGAGAGAAAGAGGGACACAGAGATAGAGCGGTAGGGGGAGGCGGTGAGAGGGAGATATACACAAAGGTGTGTGGGAGCAGGGAAGGTAAGGAGGGAGGGAGAGAGAGGTTAGTTTGTCAGCAAGAGTGATAGGTGCCAATGTGCCACTCATCCCTCAGCACAGATATAGCATTACCCCCCCAAAATCAGCACACAATTTATATTTCAGACAAACATGCACAAGGGTGAGAAACATCTGGATGAAACATGCAGAATTTGCATCCAGAGGTGTGCGTTCCATACCATCTCAATCCTCGCCCGCTCCCAGTACCAGCCTGGCGGGGTGGGGGGGGGGGGAGCAGAGTGAAATTCCACTGCCCCCCCCCCCACCTTCCCCACCCTCTCCCCCCCACCCCCTCCCTCCGCCTGTACCACAGACCTGTCCCACTCCAAGCAGAAAGAGAAGATTGAAATGTAAAAATTAAATGTCATCTGCTGCAGAGCGCGTTCCAATGCTTGGCTTACATTCCCATTTACTTAAATAGAGATGGAGATAGAGATCTAATCTAATACTCAGAGGATGAGTTTACCAACAATTTAGTCCAGATTTGCATTATTTTTGCATAATGGCCATGACAGAGCTTAATGTGATAAAATGGATCTGAACTCTGAGTTGAGCGCCATTGTTCATTAAGAATAAAAGAGAAGATATATTCATCATTGTTTATAAACAATGATGCATGAAAAGTACTAATTAAAGATGTAATTACACTGAATACATTCTCTATTGTAAATGTAATATATTCTTCATGGACACTACCAATAAATCAACTACCTAAAACGCCAAGACCCACATTCATCATTCCGATCGCACTCCTGCTAAATCACACTCGTTACTGCTCCACAACCGCGTCTCCACAAACAATTGGAGTGCAAAGTCGTTTGGGGGTCTGCGGAGGTGAAGGGTGTCATTGCTGTGGAACCGAATACTCCCTCCTCTCCCCCCCACACCACCCCCCCCCCCGCCCCCGCCAATGTTGCCACATCTCAACACGGTGTGTGCTGGCTTGGCTCAGTCAGAGGCTGTGGGTATGAGCCTTGCTCCCGAACTCCAGGCCCAGCCTCCAGGGAGGGAATGTGCCCAACACATTGGAAGGGCCGTCTTTGGGGCAAGATGTTAAACTGGAGGAGCCCCGATCTTCATCGCTCCACCATCGGTGGCCGTGCCTTCAGCTGCCTGGGGCCCCGAGCTCTGGAATTCAATCCCTAAACCTCTCTGCCTCTCTCTCCTCCTTGAAGATGCTCCTTAAAACATTCTTGCAGGGCGTGAAAGGATAGATGCAGGGGAGATGTTTCCTCCTGGCTGGAGAGTTGAGAACCAGAGGTCACAGTCTCAGAATAAGGGGCCGCCCATTTAGGACTGAGATGAGGAGAAACCTCTTCATTCAGAGGGTGGTGAATCTTTGGAATTCTCTACCCCAGAGGGCTGTGGAGGTTCAGTCATTGAGTATATTCAAGGCAGAGGTCGCTAGATTTTTGGATATTAAGGGAATCAAGGGATATGGAGATTGAGCAGGAAAGTGGAGTTGAGGTCGAAGATCAGCCATGATCTTATCGAATGGCAGAGCAGGCTCGAGGGGCCGAATGGCTGACCCCTGCTCCTAATTCTTATGTTCTTATGTTCTTAAACCTTACTTCTTTGACCAAGCTTTTGGTCACCCACCTAAATATTTTAATGGCTCAGTGTCAAATTGTGTTTATGAAGCATCGTGGGACATTTTACTACATTAAAGGTGCTATATAAATGCAAGTTGTTGTTGTTGACCCAACTAACTAGTCAGGTGGATGTGAAAGATCCCGTGGCAATATTTGAAGAAGAGTTCTCCCCGGCGTCCTGGGGACAATATTCCTCGACCAATAACACACACAAACTTCTCCACACGTGAACTGGTTATTGGTATCATTCTTGATTCTGGGACCTTGCTCGGAGTAAAATGGCCACCACGTTTGCACCGCCAACATCGATCGCTGTACATGGGAGTAACTCGCGGTTACCGTGTGAGGAGATGTTTCTGCCATGCTGTTTCTCTCAGATGCATTGCAAGATCAGGTGTTCCCCAGCCAGCTCAGGAGGGCTGCCGCCCCGACTCTATCCCAACTATTTGCCTCAGTATCACCCTCACCAGAGTGCCCTCTTTTGCATATTTTTCCACTTTCCTCACGAATAGAGTAAGAGCTTGTATTTATATAACGCTTTTCACCACCTCAGGTTGTCCCAAAGCGCTTTACAGACAATGAAGTAATTTTTCGGGTGTAGTCACTGTTGTAATGTGGGAAACTCAGCAGCCAATGTGCGCACAGCAAGCTCCCACAAACAGCAATGCGATAATGAGCCAGATCATCTGTTTTTAGTGATGTTGATTGAGGGATAAATATTGTCCCCAGGATACTGGGGAGAACTCTCCTGCTCTTCCTCAAGATAGTGCCACGGGATCTTTGACGTCCACCTGAGAGGGCAGGCGGGGCCTCGGTTTAACGTCTCATCCGAAAGACGGCACCTTCGACAGTGCAGCGCTCCCTCAATACTGCCCCTCCGACAGTGCGGCACTCCCTCAATACTGCCCCTCCGACAGTGCGGCGCTCCATCAGTACTGCCCCTCCGACAGTGCAGCACTCCCTCAGTACTGCCCCTCCGACAGTGCGGCGCTCCCTCAGTACTGCCCCTCCAACAGTGCAGCACTCCCTCAGTACTGCCCCTCCGACAGTGCAGCACTCTCTTAGAACTGCCCCTCTGACAGTGCAGCACTCCCTCAGTACTGCCCCTCCGACAGTGCAGCGCTCCCTCAGTACTGCCCCTCCGACAGTGCGGCGCTCCCTCAGTACAGCCCCTCCTACAGTGCAGCACTCCCTCAGCACCGTACTGGAGTGTCAGCCTGGAATATGTGCTCAAGTTCTTGGAGTGGGTCTTGAACCCACGATCTTCTGACCAAGAGACGAGCCATGGCCAACAAGATTGACAATGTGGTGTCAAGCCATGCCAAATTGGGCTGAGTTTACTGTTCATGTTCGAAATCGCACCAACTAATTTCACTTTCAATCATTCTTGTCAAGAGAAGACAACTTTCTCCCATCAGACTGGCTGGATTGAACCTTTGGCCCAAGACTAACTGAAGCAGTGACTTAACGCACTGCACCACCCACTTCCCAAACATCCAACTTTAAGAGTACAATGGTGCTTGGGCTCTCAGTGACGGTACTTTTACCTCAAGGTCCGGGACTCCCAGCCAGCCCAGATTGTTGGGGATTGAAGTTCCGATTGCCTTTGTCTGTGGCTGTACAGAAAAAGGATCCAAACTGGTAGCTGCCTCAATTCTCCTCAATTTTCTGAAGTCTGTTTAATATTCTTCACTCCATTGGCCCATTCCCATGTTGAATGTACAAGCTCTGTAAAACGCTGGGCTGCACATGTTCCGTGTTGTCTTGCTCTCGTTTATCAAGCCTCGGGCAGGACCCAAAACTGCCCACAATACATTACGGTTGCCAACAAATGGTTCATCTCGCTCAGAGGCACCAGAATGGCAGTTGTGGAAAAGGTCACACGCCAAGTCGCTCTTCACATAGACGGGGACAGTGCAGAGGCAGCTTTACTCTATATCTAACCCATGCTGTGCCTTCCCTGGGAGTGTTTGATGGGACAATGTAGAGGGGGCATTACTCTGTATCTAATCCGTGCTGTACCTGCCCTGGGAGTGTTTGATGGGGCAGTGTAAAGGGAGCTTTACTCTGTATCTAACCCGTGCTGGACCTGCCCTGGGAGTGTTTGATGGGACAGTGCAGAGGGAGCTTTACTCTATCTACCCATCCAGCCAGCCTACCAAATTCCTCCTGCCATATTTTATGATCCCATGGGATTTGCCAGATTGCCAATCAGCAAATTGCGATCTGTTGTTCCCTCCGTTCTTAACTCCAGATCAGGTGGGCTGTAACCAATTAGCGCCACCCTCCAATATTGATGAGGCTCAGACAGCGGTCGAGGTGCGAGGAGGGGGAGGATGGAAGGAAGGGCAGTACAGCCCAAAGCCTCTGCTTGAGGCATACCCGAGAATGTCAGCCCCTCCCGGAGAGAAGTGAGGGAGTCTGAGGAAGAAAACCAGAAGCTACGTGGGGGAAACTTTCAGCTCGACCCTCAACGGGCAAAATCCATCAATGGCTGTAATAAAGCGCCACTTAGTGGAGTACTGATGCAACAAAAATAAAAGGTCATATGATCACAGTTCAGTTGGAGCTATCTTGCAGCGTGTGTTTTTGTGTAGCTGTGTGTAAAGATATCACAACGGCAGGCATACAAAAACAGGCGGAGGGCGATGAGTTGGCCAGTTCACCAGCCGCGCGAGTGTCCTTCTCAATTCTTCTCCATTCCTCCCCACATTTCACCCGCAATGATCCTTAGGGTCATCCCGAAAATTTCCCAAGTTCTTTGAATTCTTTTTCCCCCTCCTTCCCTGACAGGATGTCACTACCACTCTAAGTGATTGATGCCATGTTCACCGCCCCCCCAGGCCTCCTCCCCCGCCCCTCCGCTAGAGAGGGGCTGCCCCCAGGGAGGGAGTGGATCTTCGGGGTGACGGTATGTAAACAACAACAAAAACTTGTATTGATATAGCACCTTTAGGGTAGTGAAACATCCCAAGGCGCTTCACAGGAGTGATTATCAGACAAAATTTGACACCGAGTCACACAAAGAGATATTAGGACAGGTGGCCAAGAGCTTGGTCAAAGAGGTAAGTTTTACATAGTGTTGTAAAGGAGGTGAGAGATGAAGAGGTTGAGGGAGGGAATTCCAGAGCTTAGAGTCTCGGTAGCTGAAGGCACGGCCACCAATGGTGGAGCGATGTGATTACAGAGATAGGGAGGGGCGAGGCCATGGAGGGATTTGAAGGTGAGGATGGAGAATTGTTAAATCGAGGCGTTACCGGACCGGAAGCCAATGTAGGGTATTGAGCACAGGGGGTGATGGGTGAGCGGGACTCGGTGCGAGTTAGGACACGAGGCAGTGAGCACAGGGGGTGATGGGTGAGTGGGACTCGGTGTGAGTTAGGACACGAGGCAGTGAGCACAGGGGGTGATGGGTGAGCGGGACTCGGTGCGAGTTAGGTTAAGGAACACCAGAGTCTTTGATGAGCTGAGGTTTACGGAGGCAGGAGTGGAGGTAGGGTGGCTGGCCAGGAGAGTATTGGAAAAGTCGAGTACAGAGGGAACCACAGATGGATGAGGGTTTTAGGAGACGATGGGCCGGCGTCAAGTCAACATGCAGAGAAAGACTTTCTGTACCTGGTCCGACGCAGAATCCAGCAATAATCCCCACCACACAAGCAACACTGGCGTAGTGCATCACTGGATCCTGCCATCACAGCACAACAAGTGAATAGAGTTACATCAAAACATTCAGCAACAAATTCAAGTTGCAAAAAGGAAAGAAAGACATATTTCTATAGCGCCTTTCACCACCTCAAAGCGCTTTACAGCCAATGAAGTACTTTTGAAGTGTGCTCACTGTTGTAATGTGGGAATTACAGATATGGCACAGAAACAGGCCAATCGGTCCAACCACACATCAGGGTCCCCCAGACAGCAATGAAATAAATGACTAGTTAATCTATTTTAGTAATGTTGGTTATGGGATAAATTTTGGCCAGGACACCAGGGATAACTCCCCTGCGCTTCTTCGAAATAGTGCCATGGGATCTTTTATGCTGGCCTGAGCAGGTAGGCAGGGTCTCGATTTAATGTCTCATCTGAAAGTCGGCACCTCCCTCAGTACTGCCCCTCCGACAGTGCAGCACTCCCTCAGTACTGCCCCTCCGACAGTGCAGCACTCCCTCAGTACTGCCCCTCCAACAGTGCAGCACTCTCTCAGTACTGCCCCTCTGACAGTGCAGCACTCCCTCAGTATTGCCCCTCCAACAGTGCAACACTCCCTCAGTACTGCCCCTCCGACAGTGCAGCACTCCCTCAGTACGGCACTGGACTGTACGCCTGGATCATGTGCTGAAGTGCCTGGAGAGGGACTTGAACCCATGATCTTCTGACTTTGAGACGAGAGTGATGCCCACTGAGCCATGACTGACACTTGATGTAATACGGCACTGGGGAGGGACTTGAACCCATAACCTCTTACCTGGGGAATCTTGGGTTACAGGCGCAAAGGGAATTGATCAAACCCCCTGAATCTCACTGATACCTGACTTGTACCTTTGGTTCAAGTTTCAAAGTCCCATTTTTCAGCTGCAACAAAAACTTGAATGTATATAGCGCCTTTAATATAGTGAAACGTCCCAAGGTGCTTTACAGGAGCGATTATCAAGCATAAATCGGACACCCAGACTCATAAAGAAATATTCGGACTGGTGACCTAAAGCTTGGTCAGAGGGGCAGGTTTTAGAGGGGCTTCTTAAAGGAGGAGAGAGGCGGAGAGGTTTAGGGAGAGAGTTCCAGAGCTTAGGCCTCAGTTAGCTGAAGGCACGGCCGCCAATGGTGGAGCGATTATAATCGGGGATGTGCAAGAGGCCAGAATTGGAGGAGCGCAGAGATCTCGGGGGGTTGTGGGGCTGAAGGAGGTTACAGAGATAGGGAGGAGCCGAGGCATTGCCGAACCTGGAGCCAATGTCATCATCATCATCATAGGCAGTCCCTCGAAATTGAGGAAGACTTGCTTCCTCTCCAAAAGTGAGTTCTCAGGTGACTGAACAGTCCAACACAGGAATTACAGTCTCTGTCACAGGTGGGATAGACAGTGGTTGAAGGAAATGGTGGGTGGGGAGTCTGGTTTGCCGCAATCTCCTTCCGCTGCCTGCGCTTGGTTTCTGCATGCTCTCGGTGATGAGACTCGAGGTTCTCAGTGCCCTCCCGGATGCTCTTCCTCCACTTAGAGCAGTCTTTGGCCAGGGACTCCCAGGTGTCAGTGAGGATGTTGCACTTTATCAGGGAGGCTTTGAGGGTGTCCTTGAAATGTTTCCGCTGTCCACCTTTGGCTCGCTTGCCGTGAAGGAGTTCCGAGTAGAGCGCTTGCTTTGGGAGTCTCGTGTCTGGCATGCGAACAATGTGGCCTGCCCAACGGAGCTGATCGAGTGTGGTCAGTGATTCGATGCTGGGGATGTTGGCCTGGTCGAGGATGCAAATGTTGGTGTGTCTGTCCTTCCAGGGGATTTGCAGGATCTTGCAGAGGTATTGATGGTGGCATTTCTCCAGCAATTTGAGGTGCCTACTGGACATGGTCCATGTTTCTGACCCATACAGGAGGGCGGGTATCACTACAGCCCTCCTGTATGTCAATGAGGACAGGGGGTGATGGGTAAATGTAGTTTGTTGCGAGTTAGGACACGGGGCAGCAGAGTTTTGGATGAACTCAAGTTGATGGAAGTTGGGATGTCAACCGTGAGAGATTTGGAACAATCGCACATGATTGTAGGCAGCAAGCCTTAGTGTGAACTTGGACCATGCAGGGCATCACAACAAATCTGATCCTGTCCTCGCTAGTTCTTCACTCACAGAGGGGATGTCACCAGATAACTACTGATAGCTGGATTCCTGGCTGACTTCCCCAATCCCCCTACCCTCCTGGCCAGAGCGAAGGTGTATCTGAATATAGTGCTCTCTCCCCTGCTGGTGCCCAAGCCGAGATTAACCAACCCTGCTCAGATCAGTGATTGAACCCGTGACCTTTTTAGCCAACGTCAAGCCCCCAACCAACACCACCAAAAGCAGGTTGACTGATTATTTCTCCCCTCGCTGTTTGTGGGAGCTTGCTGTGCGAGAATTGGCTGCCGCAGTTGCCTTGAAAACAGCAGCATTGCACTTCTTAAAATCATAGACTCTCACAGCACAGACGGAGGCCATTCGGCCCATCGTGCCAGCTCTTTGGTAGAGCGATTGAATCAGTCCCACTCTCCGCCCCCCTCCCCCCCCACCCACCGCCGCTCTTTCCCCACAGCCCTGCACAGTTCTCCTTTACATTTATCCAATTCCCTTTTGAAAGTTACTATTCAATCTGCTCCCACCACCCTTTCAGGCAGCACATTCCAGATCACAACTCGCTGCGTAAAAAAATGTTTCCTCATCTCCCCCTCTGGTTCTTTTGCCAAATGCCTTAACTCTGTGACCTCTGCTTACTGAACATCTGCTATTGGAAACTATTTCTCTTTATTTACTCGATCAAAACCCCTCATGATGTTGAACACCTCTATCAAATCTCCTCTTAACCTTCTCTGCTCGAAGGAGAACAACCCCAGTTTCTCCAGAAAACGGAAGCCCCTCAGCCCTGGAACAATTCCAGTAAACCACCTCTGTACCCCCTCCGAGTCCTTGACATCCTTCCTGAAGTGCGGGGCCCAGAATTGGCCACAATATTCCAGCTGGGGCCTAAGTACTTCAGTGGCTGTAAAGCGCTTTGGAATGTCCTGAGATTGTAAAAGGCGCTTTAGAAATGCAAGTCTTTCTTTCCTGTGCGACGCACTCACTGTGGGCTGTGTACAAGACAGTGAACCTTCGAGAGAGGGAGAAGGCTGTTAAATAACAAAGTGCTGTGTATAGAGTGAAACAGGAGTTACCTGGAACAGCAACGAGATTGTTATCCCAGCGCAGCAAAACCCCATGAAGCTGAATCCACCAATCAGAAGCGGACGCCTCCCCACCCTCTCGATAGTTAAGCTCTGAATTGCGAAGGGGAACAGAAAATAAATAGCAGTCAGACGGTGTTAACCCTGGCATGGAACCACACCTCACACTGAGTCACCAGGAAAACCCTCGCAATCTGGGCCGTGGGATGCCCGTTCCGCTCGGGCACTCCGGGGCCTCCTCGGCCCCCCGAGTGGTGGGCAGAACGTCCGTCGTATCGGGTGAGGACCAATGAGGGCTGTCTATCAGGCGTTGGACCCGTTGCCCACTCACATCCCTCGGCCGGCCCCGATCCCGCAGGCCAACAATGCTCCGCCCCTCTTCTCCCAACCTGGAACCTCCCCTCCCCACCCCCCCGCCCCCTCCGAGATCCCCTCTCTCTCTCGGTATTGGAATGAGGTCAGAGGCTCAATGTCTGTTGCTCCGACCCCCTCACCCACAATCAGGCTGTCTCAAAGCTGTAGGTCTCGGATTCTTTAGCTTCAAACGCAGAGGAATGAGAGGGGATCGTACGGAGAGATAGCATAGATACCGGGGGGGTGGGGGGAGGGGGGAACGGGACAGAAAGGATTAATCCCCAGCACTGTAATGGGCCAAACCATTGCTGCAGCACCTGCAAACACAGTCACACTGATAAATGGCAGATTGAAGACTCCTTCACACATAGCGATCATCACATGGACTGGGCTGGGGGTAAGGCAATGGAGGCAAAGCATTGGTTGTGATGAGAAATTGTAGGCTAGATGGGCCCAATGATATCTTTGTTGATGAGTTTGGAAGAGCAGGTCTCCTATCGTTACACACAATATTTACAGCACAGAAACAGACCATTCGGCCCAACCGCTCCGTGCCGGTGTTTATGCTCCACACCAGCCCCCTCCCACCCCTCTTCATCTCCCCCCATCACCCTATCCTTCTAGTCCTTTCTCCCTCATGTGTTTATCCAGCTTCCCCTTAAATACATCTCTGCTATTCACCTCAACCCCTCCCTGTGGCAGCGAGTTCCACATTCTCACCACTCTCTGGGTAAAGAAGTTTCTCCTGAATTCCCCATTGGATTTATTAGTGAGTGTTTTATATTGACGGACCCTAGTTTTGGTCTGGCCCCACAAGTGGAAACATCCCTGTGCTCTCTGCCTCCCCCGGAAAATAAAGCTCACTCTTTCAGCACTTTCCACATTCCCTGCTGGCACTCTGAGCAATTCTGCCCTGACAGTAAAACTGATGCAGAATAGTTTGAACAAGCGCCGTGCCTCACTGCACTGTCAGTGTAAATCCTGTCTTCACACTATGGTCAGGGAGATCTTCAGCGGCTAGTTGCTCTGCAGCTGTTGGGTAATGAGATATATTCTCCACCATATCACAAACATACAGACACAAGGTGGCTCTGCAGGAACTCGTCAGGTGACCTTGTCACATGATCCTTTCATTGTATTTCATTGGCAGTCCCTCGAAATCGAGGAAGACTTGCTTCCACTCTAAAAGTGAGTTCTCAGGTGACTGTACAGTCCAATACGGGAATTACAGTCTCTGTCACAGGTGGACAGACAATGGTTGAAGGAAAGGGTGGGTGGGACAGGTTTGCCGCATGCTCCTTCTGCTGTCTGCGTTTGGTTTCTACATGCTCTCGGCGATGAGACTCGAGGTGCTCAGCGCCTTCCCGGATGCACTTCCTCCACTTAGGGCAGTCTTTGGCCAGGGATTCCCAGGTGCTGGTGGGGAGGCTTTGAGGGTGTCCTTGAAACGTTTCCTCTGCCCACCTGGGGCTCGCTTGCCGTGTAGGAATTCCAAGTAGAGCACTTGCTTTGGGAGTCTCGTGTCTGGCATGTGGACGATGTGGCCCGCCCAACGGAGCTGATCAAGTGTGGTCAATGCTTCAATGCTGGGGATGTTGGCCTGATCGAGAACACTGACGTTGGTGCATCTGTTCTCCCAGGGGATTTGCAGGATCTTGCGGAGGAAGTGCTGGTAGTATCTCTCCGGCGATTTGAGATGTTTGGGATTGTATTTACAGCAGTGGTTGCAGAACATCAGTAGTTCACTCAGTGGAGGAGTAGTCCACTAGGGGGCGTTGTATTACAGTTATATTTTGCTGTTTTCCCAGCTTGGTTTCAAAAACAGGTTGTCACAGTCAGCGGTGGGCTACACACAGGAGGACATTCTGGTCCCCGTCAACATCCTGATAAGGCAGTGACATCGTTCGACCCTTGCTACTACAAAGTAACTCTGGTTCACGCTTTAGAATAACAGATACCCGGGAGTGAGTTACAGGCTGGGACCTAATCAAGGGCTTAGTGGGGGTTATATATAGAATAACAGATACCCGAGAGAGAGTTACAGGCTGGAATCTAATCGAGGGGTTCGGGGGGTTTATATATAGAATAACAGATACCCGAGAGAGAGTTACAGGCTGGAATCTAATCGAGGAGTTCGGGGGGTTTATATATAGAATAACAGATACCCGAGAGAGAGTTACAGGCTGGAATCTAATCGAGGGGTTCGGGGGGTTTATATATAGAATAACAGATACCCGAGAGAGAGTTACAGGCTGGAATCTAATCGAGGGGTTCGGGGGGTTTATATATAGAATAACAGATACCCGAGAGAGAGTTACAGGCTGGAATCTAATCGAGGAGTTCGGGGGGTTTATATATAGAATAACAGATACCCGAGAGAGAGTTACAGGCTGGAATCTAATCGAGGGGTTCGGGGGGTTTATATATAGAATAACAGATACCTGGGAGTGAGTTACAGGCTGGAATCTAATCGAAGGGTTCGGGGGGGTTATATATAGAATAACAGATACCTGGCAGTGAGTTACAGGCTGGAATCTAATCGAGGAGTTCGGGGGGGTTATATATAGAATAACAGATTCCTGGGAGTGAGTTACAGGCTGGAATCTAATCGAGGGGTTCGGGAGTTTATATATAGAATAACAGATATCCTGGAGTGAGTTACAGGCTGGAATCTAATCGAGGGGTTCGGGGGCGGGGAGGGGGGCGGTTATGTCTAGAATAATGGTTGCCATGGGGAGAATTCCCGAATGATGAGAGCGATATGTTGCTGGGTCAGAGTTGAGCAGCTCATGTTATTATTGGGCGAAATATCAGGCGCTGGTGTTAATGATGAAGAGATTTGGATGATCTTGGGGAGTCACTCCCCCCAGGTCCCCTTCCCCCCCCAGTATGGACAGGGCTGGTGATGTGACATAGAATCAGACCGCACAGGAGGAGGCCTGTGCCTGTGCCAGCTCTGTGACAGAGCGATCCAATCAGTCCCACTCCCCTGCTCTTTCCCCATTGCCCTGCACATTTCTCCCCTTCAAGTATTTATCCAAATCCCTTTTGAAAGTTACTATTGAATCTGCTCCCACCGCCCTTTCAGGCAGCGTGTTCCAGATCACAACAACTCGCTGCGTAAAACATTCTCCTCATCTCCCCCTCTGGCTCTTGTTCCAATTAATTTAAATCTGTGTCCTCTGGTTACCCACCCTCCTGCCACTGGAAACAGTTTCTCCCACTGATTTTGAACGTTTCTATCAAATCTCCCCTCAACCTTCTCTGCTCCAAGGAGAACAACCCCAGCTTCTCCAATCTCTGAAGTCCCTCATCCCTGGTATCGTTCCAGTAAACACCCCAAACATACCTCGCACCGTCCGACAGACCTCCTGCAGTCCATACTGAATGTGTTCCAACAACAGGAGGGGAAGGCAAAGGAGGGAAGGACAGTTTAACAAATGGCTGTAATTTTATAACGCATCCTTTCAGCTCCACTGGGTAACATAGGCTTTGCCACCCAGGGCCAATCTCGATGACAGCACTGTGCGTTTCGTTGAGTAAGTGTGTGTGTTTGGGGTTAAAGTTCCTGCGCGCTGTGAGGAAGGGTCTTATAACTGCCAGCACATCAAGGCTGATGTCGGAGCCCATTCGGTAAGAGAGGTTTCATTCCCAAATCTACACCATCTTCTGTTTATTAAAGGAAAAATGCGCCAAGCAATTTCACTCCCGGGACTGAAAACACCAGCATTAGTCTCCTTAATTGTCAAAAATCTTATTCAGTGTTATATAGCGTGGCTCAGGCTCCTCTTAAAATAGGGGAGAGCAGTCGCTGAATACATTCTGCTGTTAGGGGAAGTAATGATCGGGGAGGTACAGAATCCTCTCCTCGCCCATCATCCTCCCTCCGCTTACTGTGGAGCAGTAATCACACTGGGAAATCCGAGAGATAGAACGTGGGGCCGGGAGGTGGGGGGGGGGGGGAGAGAGAGGGTGGGAGGTAGAGAGGGGGAGAGAGGGGGGAGAGAGAGGGGGACAGAGGGAGAGAAGGGGGGAAAGAGAGGGGGGCAGAGGGAGAGAGAGAGAGGGGGAGAGAGAATGGGAGAGAGAGGGGGACAGAGGGAGAGAGGGGAGGGAAAGAGAGGGAGAGGGGGGACAGAGGGAGAGAGGGGGGAAGAGAGGGAGAGGGGGGACAGAGGGAGAGAGGGGGGAAGAGAGGGAGAGGGGGGACAGAGGGAGAGAGGGGGGAAGAGAGGGAGAGGGGGGACAGAGGGAGAGATGGGGAAGAGAGGGAGAGGGGGGGCAGAGGGAGAGAGGGGGGAAGAGAGGGAGAGGGGGGACAGAGGGAGAGAGGGGGGAAGAGAGGGAGAGGGGGACAGAGGGAGAGAGGGGGGAAGAGAGAGGGGGAGAGAGAGGGAGAGAGAAAGAAGGGAAGAGAGAGGGGGAGAGAGAGGGGGAAAGAGAGGGGGACAGAGGTAGAGGGACGGGGCAAAGGGAGGGGGTAGAGAGGGAGAGAGAGAGAGAGGGGAGAGATAGGGAGAGAGAGGGGGACAGATGGAGAGAGGGGGGGAGAGAGAGGGCAGAGGGAGTGAGGAGGAGGACAGAGGGAGGGGGGAGAGAGAGAAGGAGAGAGAGGGGGGAGAGAGGGAGAGAGAGAGAGAGGGGGAGAGAGAGAGCGAGAGAGGGGAAGAGAGAGGGGGAGGGATAGGGGGACAGAGGGAGAGAGGGGAGGGAAAGAGAGGGAGAGAGGGGGGAGAGAGGGGAGGAGAGGGGGGGACATAGAGGGGAGGGGAGAGGGAGAGGGGTGAACAGGGGGGTGGAGAGAGGGGGAAGGTAGAGGGGGAGAGAGAGGGGAAGAGGAAGTGGGGGGCAGGAGAGGGGGGAGAGGGGGGAGGAGAGAGAGAGGGGGGGGACAGAGGGGGAGAGAGAGAGAGAGAGGGGGGGTGGGGAGAAAGGGGGGAGAGAGGGAGGAGAGGGGGAGAGAGGGGGAAACAGAGGGAGAGAGAGGGACAGAGGGAGAGAGAGAGAGGGACAGAGGGAGAGAGAGAGAGGGACAGAAGGAGAGAGAGAGGGGACAGAGGGAGAGAGAGAGAGAGACAGAGAAAGAGAGAGGGGACAGAGGGAGAGAGAGAGAGAGACAGAGGGAGAGAGAGAGAGGGACAGAGAAAGAGAGAGGGGACAGAGGGAGAGAGAGAGAGAGGGACAGAGGGAGAGAGAGAGGGGTGAGGGTGAGAGAGAGAGAGAGAGAGTGTGATAGTGAGGAGGGGCTGCGGGAGGCGCAGTTATGGGCCGGCCTGGTTTGGGAGTTGCCATGGGCAGTGCAGGATACACGGGTGAAGAGTGGGCGGTATGAGCTGCCCCTCGCGGGTGACACAATGCCCGGTCTGTGTCTGGCCCCCAGGGGCAGTGGGGCGAAAGCCCCGAACGTTGAACGATCTCACCGCACTGACCGGCTGTATCAGAACATGGTCCTCGGGGTGCCCTAACCCGCACCGCTCCTCCGGTGTCTGGTTGGGGGAGTGAGGGAAACTGTCGGGACTGTTTGTGTCTCAGCGTGTGAGGAAACCAACCGATGTCTGTAAGCAGCTCAAACCAGGCGGCTGATAATGCCAGCCATCTCTGTCGCTGCCTCAAGCCCCACACCCTCCACCCACACCTCAATTATAACATTCTCATCCTCTTGTTCAAATCCCTCCATAGCCCTCACCCCTCCCTGTCTCTGTAATCTCCTCCAGCCCCACAACCCCCCGAGATGTCTATGCTCCTCCAATTCTGCCCTCTTGAGCATCCCTGATTATAATCACTCAACCATTGGTGGCCGTGCCTTCTGTTGCCTGGGCCACAAACTCTGGAACTCCCTCCCTAAACCTCTCTGCTTCTTTTTCCTCCGTTAAGATTGCTTAAAGCCAACTTTTTTGACCAGGTTTTTGGTCCCCTGTCCTAATATCTCCCTCGACAAAAAAAGAGAAATTGCTGGAAATACTCAGCGGGTCAGGCAGCACCTGTGGAGAGAGAAACTGAGTTAACGCTTCAGGACGATGACCCTTTGTCACAACCTGTCTGGTGAAAGGATTGGGGGTTGGGGGGGGGGTGCGTGAGGGGGGGTCAGTTTTGTGGTTGGGAAATCCCGTATTACGGGTTCATTGAATGTCCTGCAGTTTTTAACCTCTTTACATTGTTTTCTGTAGTTTCCCCGCCCACAGTTATCCAGATTAACAAGCTGTTGGCATGTTGGGGGCTAATCTTAAAGCACCAGGCCACAGCTGGGCCCAGAGCAACCCGGTCTGGGGGCGGTGGTGGGCATCGGGGCGGAGGGGGGGGGAATGTTGTGGGGTGGGAGACATCGTGGGGGGGAATGTCATGGGGGAGGGGGAGGGCATCGTGGGGTGTTGGGGGGGGAGACATCGTGGGATGTTGGGGGGGGAGAGACATTGTGGGGTGTTGGGGGGGGAGAGACATTGTGGGGTGTTGGGGGGGAGAGAAATTGTGGGGTGTTGGGGGGGAGAGACATTGTGGGGTGTTGGGGGGGGAGACATTGTGGGATGTTGGGGGGGGAGAGACATTGTGGGGTGTTGGGGAGGGAGAGACATTGTGGGGTGTTGGGGGGGAGAGAAATTGTGGGGTGTTGGGGGGGAGAGACATTGTGGGGTGTTGGGGGGGGAGAGATATTGTGGGGTGTTGGGGGGGAGAGACATTGTGGGGTGTTGGGGGGAGAGATATTGTGGGGTGTTGGGGGGAGAGATATTGTGGGGTGTTGGGGGGGAGAGACATTGTGGGGTGTTGGGGGGGGAGAGATATTGTGGGGTGTTGGGGGGGGAGAGACATTGTGGGGTGTTGGGGGGGAGAGACATTGTGGGGTGTTGGGGGGGAGAGACATTGTGGGAGGTTGGGGGGGAGAGACATTGTGGGGTGTTGGGGGGGAGAGACATCGTGGGATGTTGGGGGGGGAGAGATATTGTGGGGTGTTGGGGGGGAGAGACATTGTGGGGTGTTGGGGGGGGAGAGATATTGTGGGGTGTTGGGGAGGAGAGACATTGTGGGGTGTTGGGGGGGAGAGATATTGTGGGGTGTTGGGGGGAGAGACATCGTGGGATGTTGGGGGGGAGAGACATTGTGGGGTGTTGGGGGGAGAGACATCATGGGATGTTGGGGGAGAGACATCGTGGGATGTTGGGGGGGAGAGACATTGTGGGGTGTTGGGGGGGGAGAGATATTGTGGGGTGTTGGGGGGGAGAGACATTGTGGGGTGCTGGGGGGAGAGATATTGTGGGGTGTTGGGGGGAGAGATATTGTGGGGTGTTGGGGGGGGAGACATCGTGGGATGTTGGGGGGGGAGACATTGTGGGATGTTGGGGGGGGAGACATTGTGGGATGTTGGGGGGGAGACATTGTGGGGTGTTGGGGGGGAGACATTGTGGGATGTTGGGGGGGGGAGACATTGTGGGATGTTGGGGGGGGAGACATTGTGGGATGTTGGGGGGGGAGACATTGTGGGGTGTTGGATGGGAGAGACATTGTGGGATGTTGGGGGGGAGAGACATTGTGGGATGTTGGGGGGGGAGACATTGTGGGATGTTGGGGGGGGAGACATTGTGGGATGTTGGGGGGGGAGACATTGTGGGATGTTGGGGGGGGAGACATTGTGGGGTGTTGGGGGGGAGACATTGTGGGATGTTGGGGGGGGGAGACATTGTGGGATGTTGGGGGGGGAGACATTGTGGGATGTTGGGGGGGGAGACATTGTGGGGTGTTGGATGGGAGAGACATTGTGGGATGTTGGGGGGGAGAGACATTGTGGGATGTTGGGGGGGAGACATTGTGGGATGTTGGGGGGGGAGACATTGTGGGATGTTGGGGGGGGAGACATTGTGGGATGTTGGGGGGGAGACATTGTGGGGTGTTGGGGGGGAGACATCGTGGGGTGTTGGGGGGGAGAGACATTGTGGGATGTTGGGGGGGAGAGACATTGTGGGATGTTGGGGGGGAGACATTGTGGGATGTTGGGGGGGGGAGAGACATTGTGGGATGTTGGGGGGAGAAGACATTGTGGGATGTTGCGGGGGAGACATTGTGGGGTGTTGGGGGGGGGGAGACATCGTGGGGTGTTGGGGGGGAGAGACATTGTGGGATGTTGGGGGGGGAGAGACATTGTGGGATGTTGGGGGTGAGACATTGTGGGATGTTGGGGGGGGAGAGACATTGTGGGGTGTTGGGGGGGGAGAAACATTGTGGGATGTTGGGGGGGGAGACATTGTGGGGTGTTGGGGGGGAGACATCGTGGGGTGTTGGGGGGGGAGAGACATTGTGGGATGTTGGGGGGGGAGAGACATTGTGGGATGTTGGGGGTGAGACATTGTGGGATGTTGGGGGGGGAGACATTGTGGGATGTTGGGGGGGGAGACATTGTGGGATGTTGGGGGGGGAGACATTGTGGGGTGTTGGGGGGGAGACATCGTGGGGTGTTGGGGGGGAGAGACATTGTGGGATGTTGGGGGGGAGAGACACTGTGGGATGTTGGGGGGGAGACATTGTGGGATGTTGGGGGGGGGGGAGACATTGTGGGATGTTGGGGGGAGAAGACATTGTGGGATGTTGGGGGGGAGACATTGTGGGGTGTTGGGGGGGGGAGACATCGTGGGGTGTTGGGGGGGAGAGACATTGTGGGATGTTGGGGGGGGTGAGACATTGTGGGATGTTGGGGGGGGGAGAGACATTGTGGGATGTTGGGGGGGGAGACATTGTGGGATGTTGGGGGTGAGACATTGTGGGATGTTGGGGAGGGAGAAACATCGTGGGGTGTTGGGAGGGTTGAATCTGATTGCGGGAGGGGATGCGATGGTGGGGAGTGGAGCCGATGGTGTTCAGGGGGGTAAACAGACAAGCTGGTAGGGCAGGGGGGTGGGGTTACAGGTTGGCCTGTCGGGCCAGGGGGGAGACATCGTGTCTGGGGGGAACACTCTGGCTCCTTCTCGCCTACACACCGTGCTGTAACAGCGATTCCCTGACGGACCGGTCCATCTCCCCCCCACCCATGGGGCGGGTTTCCCGAGGCCTGGGAAACATGGTCGACACCAGTTAAAAGCAGAATCGCTGTTAGAACGATGGCATGCTGCTTCCTTCGAGCAGATTGGTCGCCCGCCGCTCATCCCGCTTCCGTTAAAACCGGGGAGTGCGAGTTCCGGCTTGGGATTTTTCGCTTTTTAAACTTCCCATCCTAACTAAAACCATCGTATTTGGGGTGTTAATATTTTATGTGGAGAAAGAGTCAGACTGAACACTGTGAGCTCAAAGTAAAGTGTGATCTTAGTCTTTTATTGCAGGTCTCCAACCTGTGAGGCCTCCTTAAATACCTGTGCTCCCAAGGGATTATGGAATCTCTTGGGACTCCAGGGGATAAGCCCTCTGGTGGCTGTACAGAGTCAATACAAGTCCACAGAAATAACAACACTCCCCCCGCAAAGTAAATAGTGTAACTATTTACAATGTGAGTCGATCTGGGGCCCTTCTTGCCCTGGTTGATCGTCTCGGTGTGAAAGCTGGTGTTGATGAATCATTTGTTGGGCCCTCGCTGGGCTGCTGTGCAGCTGGCCTTGCTGGGCTGCCTGGTGTGTTGGGCCCTGCAGGGCTGCTGTGGATGCTGGGTTCAGCTTCGTGGTCAACAGTGGTGCCGGTTGCCACTGGTGTGTGTGTTGGGGGATCAAAAAAGGTAGGGTCCAAGGTGGGTTGCTCAGGGTAGTCCGTGAATCTGAGTTTGAATTGGTCCAAGTGTTTCCGGTGAATGAGTCCATTTGAAAGTTTGACCCGAAACACCCTGCTCCCCCCTTTGGCCACGACAGTGCCGGGAAGCCACTTGGGACCTTGTCCATAATTCAATACAAATACAGGATCATTGATTTCAATCTCGCGTGACACATTTGCTCTATCATGGTATGCACTTTGTTGAAGCCGCCTGCTCTCTACCTGTTCATGTAGATCAGGGTGAACTAACGAGAGCCTTGTCTTAAGTGCTCTTTTCATGAGCAGTTCAGCAGGTGGGATCCCAGTGAGTGAGTGGGGTCTCGTGCGGTAGCTAAGCAGGACTCGGGATAGGTGAGTCTGCAGTGAGCCTTCAGTTACCCTCTTCAAGCCTTGCTTGATGGTTTGCATTGCTCTCTCTGCCTGACCATTGGACGCTGGCTTAAACGGGGCAGATGTGACATGTTTGATCCCGTTACAGATCATGAATTCTTTGAACTCAGCACTGGTAAAACATGGCCCGTTGTCGCTCACCAGGACATCGGGAAAGCCATGTGTGGCAAACATGGCCCGCAGGCTTTCAGTGGTGGCAGCGGACGTGCTAGCCGACATCATCTCACATTCAATCCACTTGGAATACGCGTCTACAACCACAAAGAACATTTTACCCAACAATGGGCCTGCATAATCGACATGTACCCTAGACCATGATTTGGAGGGCCAAGACCATAAACTTAGCGGCGCTTCCCTGTGTACAATTGCTTAACTGCGAGCATGTATTAAATCTGTGAACGCAGGACTCTAAGTCCGCATCGATACCAGGCCACCACATGTGGGATCTGGCTATTGCTTTCATCATTACGATGCCTGGGTGGGTACTGTGGAGGTCTTTGATGAAGGTGTCTCTGCCCTTCTTGGGGACCACTACTCGATTGCCCCATAGAAGGCAGTCTGCCTGTATAGACATTTCATCTTTGCGCCGCTGGAACGACTTTATCTCTTCCTGCATTTCCACTGGGACACGAGACCAGCTCCCGTGAAGCACACAGCTTTTGACTCGAGATAATAAGGGGTCCCGGCTTGTCCAGGTTTTGATCTGCCGGGCAGTGACGGGTGATTGCTCACTCTCAAATGCTTCCATAACCATGGCTAGATCTGCGGGCTGTGCCATTTCTATCCCTGTGGTGGGCAATGGCAGCCTACTGAGAGCATCGGCGCAGTTTTCTGTGCCTGGCCTATGGCGGATGGCGTCGTTGTATGCGGACAACGTGAGCGCCCATCTCTGGATGCAGGCCGATGCGTTGGTATTTATCCCTTTACTCTCGGAGAACAGGGATATAAGTGGCTTATGGTCAGTTTCCAATTCGAATTTTAGCGCAAACAGATATTGATGCATTTTCTTTACCCCATAGACACACGCTAACGCTTCTTTCTCAATCATGCTGTAGGCTCTCTCAGCCTTAGACAGACTCCTGGATGCATAAGCAACTGGTTGCAGTTTCCCGAAATCATTAGCTTGTTGCAATACACACTCGACGCCATATGACGACGCATCACATGCTAGTACCAAACGCTTACATGGATCATACAACACAAGCAATTTGTTTGAGCATAACAATTTTCTCCCTTTTACAAAGGCATTTTCTTGGCTTTTTCCCGAAACCCATTTGCCCCCTTTTCATAGTAAGACATGTAGTGGTTCTAACAGTGTGCTGAGACCCGGTAAGAAGTTACCAAAGTAGTTCAGGAATCGCAGAAACGACCGCAGCTCCGTCACGTTCTGTGACCTCGGTGCGTCTTCGCGTTGGAGGGCCTGATGCCGTCTGCCACAATCCTCCTTCCCAAGAACTCCACTTCAGGCGCCAGGAAAACGCACTTCGAGTGTTTTAACCTGAGCCCCACGCGGTTGAGTCGACTAAGAACCTCCTCCAGGTTCTGCAGATGCTCGACTGTGTTCCGACCTGTGACCACGATGTCGTCCTGGAAGACCACGGTGTGCGGGACTGACTTCAATAAACTTTCCATGTTTCTCTGGAATATCGCCGCCACTGATTAGATTCCAAACGGGCATTTGTTATAAACAAAATGACTTTGTGCGTGTTGATGCAAGTGAGGGCCTTCGATTATTCCTCCAATTCCTGCGTCACGTAGGCCGAAGTCAGATGCAGCTTCGTGAATGTCTTTCCTCCCGCCAGTGTTGCAAAGAGGTCATCGGCCTTTGGTAGTGGGTATTGTTTCCTGCAGGGAGAAATGATTGATAGTTACTTTGTAATCGCCACAGATTCTGATGGTGCCATCTCCCTTGAGGACTGGGATGATAGGACTGGCCCACTCATTGAACTCGATCGGTGAAATGATGCCCTCTCTTTGCAGCCGATCTAGCTCGATCTCTACCCTTTCTCTCATCATGTACGGTACTGTTCACACCTTGTGATGGATGGGTCGCGTCCCCAGAATTAGGTGGATCTGCACTTTTGCTCCTTGGAATTTCCCGATGCCTGGTTCGAACAGCGAAGGAAATTTGTTTGAGACCTGGGCACACGAAGTGTCGTCAGCGGGTGATAGCGCTCGGACGTCGTCCCAGTTCCAGGGTATCTTTCCCAGCCAGCTCCTGCCGAGCAGCGTGGGACCATCACCCGGTACCACCCAGAGTGATAGCTTGTGCACCGCTCCATCGTAGGGGACCTTTACAGTAGCACTGCCGATTATAGGAATCAGTTCTTTTGTGTAAATTCTTAGTTTCGTGCGAACTGGAGTTAAGACTGGCCTTGAGGCCTTGTTGCACTACAATCTTTCGAAAGTCTTTTTGCCCATGATGGACTGGCTCTCCCCCATGTCCAACTCCATTGACACTGGGAGTCCATTTAGTTCAACATTCAACATTATCGGGGGACAATTCGTGGTGAATATGTGCACCCCATGTACCTCTGCCTCCTCCCGCTGAGGCTCTGGTTTGTCGTGATCCTCAGTGGATCTGTCCTCCTCTGCAACATGGTGGTTTGCAAGTTTAACAGGATTTGCAGCTCGCCTGCACATTTGTTGGAGGTGTCTCATTGTTCCACAGCCCTTGCAAACGTACTCTTTGAATCGGCATGAATGGAAACGATGATCATCCCTGCAGCACCAACAAGGTGGAAATGGCCTTGCATTCATCACCCTTGATGCTGGACTCTGAGACATCTGCGGACGTGCAGCTGCAGGTATGTGTGACCTGCCCTGTATGTTACAATTCGAAAACAACATCACTTTGTTCACAGTAGGCCATTCGGCCCTTCTAGCCTGCACCGCCATTCAATGAGTTCATGGCTGAACATGCAACTTCAGTACCCCATTCCTGTTTTCTCGCCACACCCCTTGATTCCCCTAGTAGTGAGGACTTCATCTAACTCCTTTTTGAATATATTTAGTGTATTGGCCTCAACAACTTTCTGTGGTAGAGAATTCCACAGGTTCACCACTCTCTGGGTGAAGAAGTTTCTCCTCATCTCGGTCCTAAATGGCTTACCCCTTATCCTTAGACTGTGACCCCTGGTTCTGGACTTCCCCAACATTGGGAACATTCTTCCTGCATCTAACCTGTCTAAACCCGTCAGAATTTTAAACGTTTCTATGAGGTCCCCTCTCATTCTTCTGAACTCCAGTGAATACAAGCCCAGTTGATCCAGTCTTTCTTGATAAGTCAGTCCCGCCATCCCGGGAATCTGTCTGGTGAACCTTCGCTGCACTCCCTCAATAGCAAGAATGTCCTTCCTCAGGTTAGGAGACCAAAACTGTACACAATACTCCAGGTGTGGCCTCACCAAGGCCCTGTACAACTGTAGCAACACCTCCCTGCCCCTGTACTCAAATCCCCTCACTATGAAGGCCAACATGCCATTTGCTTTCTTAACCGCCTGCTGTACCTGCATGCCAACCTTCAATGACTGATGTACCATGACACCCAGATCTCGTTGCACCTCCCCTTTTCCTAATCTGTCACCATTCAGATAATAGTCTGTCTCTCTGTTTTTACCACCAAAGTGGATAACCTCACATTTATCCACATTATACTTCATCTGCCATGCATTTGCCCACTCACCTAACCTATCCAAGTCGCTTTGCAGCCTCATAGCATCCTCCTCGCAGCTCACACTGCCACCCAACTTAGTGTCATCCGCAAATTTGGAGATACTACATTTAATCCCCTCGTCTAAATCATTAATGTACAATGTAAACAGCTGGGGCCCCAGCACAGAACCTAGCGGTACCCCACTAGTCACTGCCTACCATTCTGAAAAGTATCCATTTACTCCTACTCTTTGCTTCCTGTACTTGTAGCAGCACTTGTGTGCTGAGAGATTTGCTTTGTATTGTCACTGGTGGCGATGAACATTATCGCTATGGCCTTACTTAAGGTTGGGGGCTCTACAGTCAAAAGTTTGAGAAGTATGGTTTCGTGGTCAATGCCAAGTAGGAAAATGTCTCTGAGCATGTGCTCCAAATGTCTTTCAAATTCACAATGTCCTACAAGGCGTCTTAGCTCGGCGACATAACTCGCCACTTCCTGGCCTTCAGACCTTTTGTAGGTACCTCGCCATCAGAACGCTTATCTGCGAGTTCAAATGCTCTCGGACCAGTGTGCACAAATCGTCGTACGATTTCTCCGTGGGTTTCGCTGGAGTGAGCAGATTCTTCATGAGGCCATACGTTGGTGCCCCACAGACGGTGAGTAGGATCGCTCTACATTTGGCAGTGCTCTCTTCCCCATCTAGCTCGTTGGCCACGAAGTATTGGTCAAGTCGCTCCACAAAACTTTCCCAATTATCTCCCTCCAAGAATTTCTCCAGGATGCGCACAGTTCTCTGCATCTTTGGATTCGCTATCTGTATCTCGTCGCCAGTTGTTGTGTATGGAGAAAGAGTTAGACTGAACACTGTGAGCTCAAAGTAAAGTGTGACCTTCGTCTTTTATTGCAGGTCTCCAGAGTGCCTCTCCAACCTGTGAAGCCTCCTTAAATACCTGTGCTCCCAAGGGATTATGGGATCCCATGGGACTCCAGGGGATGAGCCCTCTGATGGCTGTACAGAGTAAATACAAGTTTACATATATAATATAATATCCGCCCCCCCACCCCGCACCCCCTCCCCGCCCCGTTAACTCTCTGTCCACAGATGCTGCCTGACCTGCCGATTCCCAGCACTCTGTCCTTTGGTTCCAGATTTCCCGTGTCCGCAGTGTTTGGTTTCTGTGCTGATGCCTCCTGCTTTGGCTCAATGTCCAAATCTTCGGGCTGGTTATCCGGCTCCTCTGTGCTCCGTTTATCGCCCCGGAGCGGCGGCAATGTCGAGTTCTGGGCGGGCGTCAGCCTCCAGTGCCCCGCACCAATCCCCGGGGTCCGGTTTAGTTGTGGCACAGAGCAGCACCCCGGGGAAGAGCTGCGCCCGGTGTGCAACGCCCCTGGCTGCGACAGCGCCGCGAGTTTGGACTCCCGTCCTCCCCGCAGCGTGCCCTGCACTGACCGCCTGGGAAATCAGGGCGGTCCCACCATCCCCGACAGCGGAGAGGTGAGTAACGACTCTTGAGGTAAGTGCGAGTGTTTGTACTTTCAATGTTGTTTGCGATTTGTGTCGTGGTGGTGTGGCCAATGTTTTGGGAATGTTTTTGTGGGGAGTTTTTAGCTTTCTCCCAACCCCCGTCGTCTCTCGGTGTTTTCCCGGCCCGGCTCTTTGGCTCGGGAGTTTCCCATCCTCGCGCCCCGAGAGGGGTACAATGCCTCCCTTAGCGCTGTGCCCCATACTCAGGGCCCAGCCGCCCAATGTTACTGACTGAGGCGCAAACTGTTCCCAGGCGCTAACCTTCCCACCCCGCCGCCATTACCGCCCCCATAAACAGCAAAGCCAAAAATGCAACGATTGGTCCTCAGACCCCCAGTGCCATAGCAACAACTTACCCCGATCAATCCGGCCACCACCTCGATGGCTCCAGTGCCCACTGTGGTGTATTGGATGTACGGTGTCGGGATCCCAGAATTCTCAAATATCGTGTTTGTGTAGAACCAGATCTGAAAGGGAAGCGGATGTATCTGTAACTGGGACTGTTCATAATACAGGTCATGGAAAGAAAGGTTTCCCCGGAGCAAACATCGCAGCACTCCACCAGCGCACTGTGACGGAGCTCATCAATAGTAAGTGTCAGCCCTGGCTCAGTGGGCAGCACCTTTGCCTCTGGGCCTGAGTGTCGTGAGTTCAAGTCCAAGTTCAGGGACTGGAGCACCAAATCCAGGCTCACCCTCCCAGTGCAGTGCTGAGGGGGCGCTGCACTGTCGGAGGGGCAGTACTGAGGGGGCGCTGCACTGTCGGAGGGGCAGTACTGAGGGAGCGCTGCACTGTCGGAGGGGCAGTACTGAGGGAGCGCTGCACTGTCGGAGGGGCAGTAATGAGGGAGCGCTGCACTGTCAGAGGGGCAGTACTGAGGGAGCGCTGCACTGTCGGAGGGGCAGTACTGAGGGAGTGCTGCACTGTCCGAGGGGCAGTACTGAGGGAGCGCTGCACTGTCGGAGGGGCAGTACTGAGGGAGCGCTGCACTGTCGGAGGGGCAGTACTGAGGGAGTGCTGCACTGTCGGAGGGGCAGTACTGAGGGAGTGCTACACTGTCAGAGGGGCAGTACTGAGGGAATGCTGCACTGTCAGAGGGGCAGTACTGAGGGAGCGCTGCACTGTCGGAGTGGCAGTACTGAGGGTGTGCCGCACTTTCGGAGGGGCAGTACTGAGGGAGTGCCGCATTGTTGGAGGGGCAGTACTGAGGGAGCGCTGCACTGTCGGAAGGGTAGTACTGAGGGAGCGCTGCACTGTCGGAAGGGCAGTACTGAGGGAGTGCCGCACTGTTGGAGGGGCAGTACTGAGGGAGTGCCGCATTGTTGGAGGGGCAGTACTGAGGGAGTGCCGCACTGTCGGAGGGGAGGTACTGAGGGAGGGCTGCACTGTCGGGAGGCAGTACTGAGGGAGCGCTGCACTGTCGGAGGGGCAGTACTGAGGGAGCGCTGCACTGTCGGAGGGGCAGTACTGAGGGAGTGCTGCACTGTCCGAGGGGCAGTACTGAGGGAGTGCTGCACTGTCAGAGGGGCAGAACTGAGGAAGTGCTGCACTGTCAGAGGGGCAGTACTGAGGGAGCGCTGCACTGTCGGAGGGGCAGTACTGAGGGAGTGTCGCACTGTAGGAGTGGCAGTACTGAGGGTGTGCCGCACTTTCGGAGGGGCAGTACTGAGGGAGTGCCGCATTGTTGGAGGGGCAGTACTGAGGGAGCGCTGCACTGTCGGAAGGGTAGTACTGAGGGAGCGCTGCACTGTCGGAAGGGCAGTACTGAGGGAGTGCCGCACTGTTGGAGGGGCAGTACTGAGGGAGTGCCGCATTGTTGGAGGGGCAGTACTGAGGGAGTGCCGCACTGTCGGAGGGGAGGTACTGAGGGAGGGCTGCACTGTCGGAGGGGCAGTACTGAGGGAGCGCTGCACTGTCGGAGGGGCAGTACTGAGGGAGTGCTGCACTGTCCGAGGGGCAGTACTGAGGGAGTGCTGCACTGTCAGAGGGGCAGAACTGAGGAAGTGCTGCACTGTCAGAGGGGCAGTACTGAGGGAGCGCTGCACTGTCGGAGGGGCAGTACTGAGGGAGTGTCGCACTGTAGGAGTGGCAGTACTGAGGGTGTGCCGCACTTTCGGAGGGGCAGTACTGAGGGAGTGCCGCATTGTTGGAGGGGCAGTACTGAGGGAGCGCTGCACTGTCGGAAGGGTAGTACTGAGGGAGCGCTGCACTGTCGGAAGGGCAGTACTGAGGGAGTGCCGCACTGTTGGAGGGGCAGTACTGAGGGAGTGCCGCATTGTTGGAGGGGCAGTACTGAGGGAGTGCCGCACTGTCGGAGGGGAGGTACTGAGGGAGCGCTGCACTGTCGGGAGGCAGTACTGAGGGAGTGCTGCGCTGTTGGAGGGGCAGTACTGAGGGAGCGCTGCACTGTTGGAGGTGCTGTCTTTCAGATGAGATGTTAAATGTCTGCCCGCCCAGGCGGATGTAACAGATCACATGGCCACTATTTCGAAGAAGAGCAGGGGAGTTCTCCCCGTTGTCCTGGGGCCAATATTTATCCCTCAACCAACATAACAAAAATAGATGATCTGGGTCATTATCACATTGCTGTTATGGAAGCTTGTTGTGCGCAAATTGGCTGCTGAGTTTGCCACATTACAACAGTGACTACACTTCTAAAGTACTTCATTGGCTGTAAAGCGCTTTGGGACGTCCTGAGGTGGTGGAAGGCGCTTTGGAAATAGAAGTCTTTCTTTCTTTAAGCCTCTGCGCTCATCGATAAATCCTCCTTCCCTCCACTCCCCACTCACCGCGTCGATCCCAGATAGCTGCATCCCAATGTTGATCACGATGACGGAGATGAGTTGCCAGCGGACCGAGCGATCGGCTATCAGCTGGTAAACCGAGATGGTTTCCAAGGAGGCCAAGGATCGCTGCTCCTCCTGCATCTCCTCGATCTCCGCCTGCACATTGCTGTTGTGCTTATTGCGATACCACGTCAGGGCTGGGGGAGAATGGTGGGGAGAGGGATTGACAACAGTTTGACCTTTCAACTGCCAGCTGACCCCATCCCCCCGGGCCCTGTGTGACCCCCCACCGAGTCCTGTGTGACCCCCTCCCCACCCCGAGTCCTGTGTGACCCCCTCCCCCCCCCCCCCGAGTCCTGTGTGACCCCCTCCCCCCCCCCCGGGCCCTGTGTGACCCCCCACCCCCGGGTCCTGTGTGACCCCCTCCCCCCCTGAGTCCTGTGTGACCCCCTCCCCCCCCCCGAGTCCTGTGTGACCCCCTCCCCCCCCCCCCGAGTCCTGTGTGATCCCCTCCCCCCCTCGGGCCCTGTGTGACCACCCCCCCCGAGTCCTGTGTGACCCTCTCGCCCCTCGAGTCCTGTGTGACCCGCTCCGCCCTCCGGGCCCTGTGTGACCCCCCCCCCCCCGAGTCCTGTGTGACCCCATCCCCCCCCCGAGTCCTGTGTGACCCCCTCCCCCCCCCCGAGTCCTGTGTGAACCCCCCCCCCCCCCGAGTCCTGTGTGACCCCCTCCCCCCCGGACCCTGTGTGACCCCCCTCCGCCCGGGCCCTGTGTGACCCCCCCGAGTCCTGTGTGACCCCCGTACCCCCGGGCCCTGTGTGACCCCCCCCCCCCGGGCCTTGTGTGACCCCCTCCCCAGAGTCCTGTGTGACCCCCCTCCCCGGGCCCTGTGTGACCCCTCCCCCGGGCCCTATGTGACCCCCCCCCGATTCCTGTGTGACCCCCCTACCCCGGGCCCTGTGTGACCCCCCCCCCCCCCGGGCCCTATGTGACCCCCCCCGATTCCTGTGTGACCCCCCTCCCCCCGGGCCCTGTGTGACCCCCTCCCCCCGGGCTCTGTGTGACCCCCCCCCCCGAGTCCTGTGTGACCCCCTCCCCCCAGGCGCTGTGTGACCCCCCTCCCCCCGATTCCTGTGTGACCCCCCTTCCCCCCGATTCCTGTGTGACCCCCCTCCCCCCGGGCCCTGTGTGACCCCCCTCCCCGCGGGCCCTGTGTGACCCACCCCCCGAGTCCTGTGTGACCCCACCCCCCCCCCCCAGAGTCCTGTGTGACCCCCCTCCCCCCCCGGGCCCTGTGTGACCCCCTCCCCACGAGTCCTGTGTGACTCCCCCGAGTCCTGTGTGACCCCCCTCCCTCCTGGGCCCTGTGTGACCCCCCTCCCCCCGGGCCCTGTCTGACCCCCCCTCCCGGGCATGTGTGCACCCCCCCCAAGGACCCTATGTGACCCCCCCCCCCCCCGGGGCCCTATGTGACACCCCCCATTTCCGGGCCCTGTGTGCCCCCCCTCCCCCGGCCCTGTGTGCTCCCCCCTCCCCCTGGGCCCTGTGTGACCCCCCTCCCCCTCCGGGCCCTGTGTGGCCCCCCCCTCCACCCCCAACTCTCTGCAGACAGTTAGATTTTGTCAGTGTCTGAAACATGAGCACATGTCTCCACCATTTATCGCAGACATTTGCGCCAGGACGCTTCACCTCTAACCCCAATAAGGCCCACCGTCAACTCTGACCCCCAGTAGGGCCCAGCTTCACCTCTGACGCCCAATAGGGCCCACATTCACCTCTGACCCCCAATAGGGCCCACCTTCACCTCTGACGCCCAATAGGACCCACCTTCACCTCTGACCCCCAATAGGGCCCACATTCACCTCTGACCCACAATAGGGCCCACCTTCACCTCTGACCCCCCAATAGGGCCCAGCTTCACCTCTCACCCTCAGCAGAAGGGCTGCTCCACCCGCAAGCTGTGACTGGGGGAGTTGCGGCTGACATTGCTCACAGGCGGAGGGTGTCAGAGAATCGCCACGAAATCAGCAAGTGTCCGAGCCGGGAGAGAGACGGAAACTGGCCATCCAGCCAATCCGGCCCATCGACCCGGCCCACTCCTGGCACAGATGGGCACCGCCCTCGCCCGTTGCCCGCTGCCCGCTGCCCATTTCCCACTGCCCGCAGCCCACTGCCCACTGCCCGCTGCCCACTGCCCACTGCCCACTGCCCACTGCTCATTGCCCACTGCCCACTGCCCATTGCCCGCTGCCCAATGCCCGCTGTCCATTGCCCACTGCCCGCTGCTCATTGCCCACTGCCCACTGCTGATTGGCCACTGCCCACTGCCCATTGCCCATTGCCCACTGCCCGCTGCGATTCCCCCCCAGCACCCGGGGCCTTAGGGAATATTCACCTGAAACTACACACAGCCCACAGACACAGTCCCGGCTGTAAAGCTCTCCGCCCCCCACTGCTGCCCCCACCATCCCATAGCCAGAAAATCGGCAATCAGCAACGTTACGTAGCGTGATAGCGAGTGTCTATCACTGAGAGCGGAGAGGGGTCAAGCTCTGTAACGTATGCACACAGCCGCTCTGCATCGACATTCTACCCCGTGCAGACCCACCACTCCTCCTCGTGCCATTCCGTCCCTGTCCCCGCTCCTCCGTCCCTTCCACCTCTCTCCGCCCTCCTCACTCCCTCCACCTCCCTCCCCTCCACCTCGTGCTGTTCTCGCCCCTCGCCCCCCTCCCTGGGCTCACACCTCGCACTGTGGCCGCGATGTCCTCCTTCTGGATGAGCAGGTAGCGTGGGCTCTCGGGGAACCAGGGAAGGAACAGCAGCTGCACCAGGGCCGGCGCCATAACCAGCGACAGGAATATTGGCCACTCTTTCTCCTGCACATGGGGGAGGGGGGGAGTGGGGAGGGATGAAGAGGGGGAGAGAGAAGGGGGGAGAGGGAGGGAGGGAGGATGGGGAGAGAGAGGGAAAGAGGGAGGGAGGTGGAGAGGGGGGAGAGAGGGAGGGGTGGGGAGGAGCGGAGGGAGGGGTGAGGGAGGGAGGGAGAGGGGAGCGAAGCGGAGAGGGGGAGAGAGGGAGGGGGGGCGGGGAGAAGGGTGCAAGGGCGGGGAGGGGAGAGGGAGAAAGGTAGAGCGGAAGGAGAGAGAGGGAGAGAGAGTGAGAGAGTGAGGGTGAGAGAGAGTGAGGGAGAGAGAGAAGGAGGGAGAGAGAGGGAGGGAGCGAGATGGGGAGAAAGGGAGAGCGAGAGAGAGTGGGAGCGAGAGGGGGAGAGGGAGAGAGAGAGTGAGAGAGAGAGAGAAAGAGGGAGAGAGAGACAGCATGAGAGAGAGGGAGAGAGAGAGGGAGGGAGAGGGAGAGCGAGAGAGAGAGAGAGAGAGAGCAAGGGAGAGAAAGCGAACGAGAGCGAGGGAGGGAGGGAGAGAGAGGGAGAGAGTGAGGGAGAGACAGAGCGAGAGAGGGAGAGAGAGGGTGCGAGAGAGAAGGGGGGAAGGAGTGAGAGAGAGAGAGAGGGGGAGCAAGTGAGAAGGAGAGAGAGGGAGAGAGAGAGCAAGAGAGAGGGAGAGAGTGAGCGAGCGAGGGAGAGAGAGAGGGAGAGAGAGAGACAGAGAAACAGAGGGGGAGAGAGAGCACCAGAGCGAGGGAGAGAGAGAAGGAGAGAGCGAGGTATATAGAGGGAGAGAGAGAGACAGAGCGAGGGAGGGGGAGAGGGAGAGAGCGCGAGAGAGCGAGAAAAAGTGAAGAATAGAAAGAAAGAGAAAAAGAGAGAGAAATGAGAACAGGAAAAGTGGAATATAGGGAGAAAGCAAAATGGGGAAAAAAAGGAGAGAGGGTAAGAATGAAAGAAAAAGAAGCAAATAAACAACTGAAGAGGGAGAGCAGAATGTGTAGAAGGTGGTGTGGATTTACACATCTCCCCAAAACGACAACAGCTTCAACACCATCAATCCGTCAGATCACAGCACGAGTTCGACACATCCCACGGTGGCACTCGTACACGTGGAGCCCCTACACCCAGACCTCGTACACCCGGAGCTCCAACACCCAGAGCCCGTACACCCGGAGTCCCTACACCCGGAGCCCGTACACATTGGAGCTCGTACACTTGGAGCCCGTACACCCGGAGCTCGTACACTTGGAGCCCGTACACCCGGAGCCCGTACACCCGGAGCTCGTACACTTGGAGCCCGTACACCTCTAGCCCGTACACCCGGAGCCCGTACACCCGGAGCTCGTACACTTGGAGCTCCTGCACCCAGAGCACGTACACCAGGAGCCCCTACATCCGGACCTCGAACACCCGGGGACCGCACCCCCGGAGCCCCTACACCCGGAACCCGTTCACCCGGAGCCCCTACACGCGGAGCTCGTACACCCGGAGCCCCTACACCCGGAGTTCGTACACCCGGAGCCCCTACACCCGGAGCCCCTACACAGGGGGCCCGTACACCCGGGGCCCGTACACCCGGAGCCACTACACCCGGAGCTCGTACACCCGGAGCCCGTACACCCGGAGCCCGTACACCCGGAGTCCCTACACTTGGAGCCCGTACACCCGGAGCTTGGAAACTGGAGTCCCGACACCCGGAACCCATACACCCGGAGCTTGTACACCTGGTGCCCGTACACCCAGAGCTTGTGCACCCGGAGCCCGTACACTTGGAGCCCCAACATCTGGAGGCCATACACTTGGAGGCCGTACACCCGGAATTTGTACACCCGGAGCCCGTAAACCCGGAGCCCCTACACCCGGAGCCCCTACACTTGGGGCCCGTACACTTGGAGGCCGTACACCTGGAGTCCGTACACCCGGAGCTCGTACACCCGGAGCCCGTACACCCGGAATCCCTTCACCCGGAGCCTGTACACCCGGAGCCCGTACACCCGGAGCTCGTACACCCGGAGCCGTACACCCGGAGCCCGTACACCCGGAGCCCGTACACCCGGAGCTCGTACACCCGGAGCCGTACACCCGGAGCCCTTACACCCGGAGCCCGTACACCCGGAGCTCGTACACTTGGAGCCCATACATCCGGAGCTCGTACACCTGGAATCCGTACATCCGGAACCCCAACACCCGGAGTCCGTACAGCCAGAGCCCGAACACCCGGAGCTCGTACACCCGGAGCTCGTAGACCAGGAGCTCGTACACCCGGAGACCGTACACCCGGAGCTCGTACACCCGGAGCTTGTACACCCGGAGTCCGTACACCCAGAGCCCGTATACCCAGAGCTCGTACACCCAGAGCTTATACACCCAGAGCCCCTACACCCGGAGCACATACATCCGGAGTCCCTACACCCGGAGTCTCTACTCCCAGAGCCCGGACACCCGGAGCCCATACACCCGGGGCCCGTACACCCGGAGCCCGTACACCCGGAGACCATACACCCGGAGCCCCTACACCCGGAGACCGTACACCCGGAGCCCATACAACCGGAGCCCCTACACCAGGAGACCGTACATCCGGAGCGCCTACACCCGGGGCCCGTACACCCGGAGCCCGTACAACCGGAGACCCTACACCCGGAGACCGTACACCTGGAGCCCGTACACTTGGAGCCCGTACACCTGGAGCCCGTACACCTGGAGCTCGTACATCTGGAGCCCGTACACTTGGAGCCCCTACACCCGGAGTTCGTATACCCGGAGCCCGTACACTTGGAGCCCTACACATGGAGGCCGTACACTTGGAGCCCGTACACCCATAATTTGTACACCCGGAGCCCGTAAACCCGGA
The DNA here is from genome assembly GCF_044704955.1 of Pristiophorus japonicus. Classification (NCBI taxonomy): domain Eukaryota; kingdom Metazoa; phylum Chordata; class Chondrichthyes; family Pristiophoridae; genus Pristiophorus; species Pristiophorus japonicus. Next base: position 231,219,113 of record NC_091979.1, on the reverse strand, counting down.
GCCCCTACACCCGGAGCCCCTACACTTGGAGCCCGTACACTTGGAGGCCGTACACCTGGAGCCGGTACACCCGGAGCTCGTACACCCGGAGCCCGTACACCCGGAATCCCTTCACCCGGAGCCTGTACAGCCGGAGCCCGTACACCCGGAGCCCGTACACCCGGAGCTCGTAAACTTGGAGCCCGTACACCCGGAGCTCGTACACCTGGAACCCGTACATCCGGAACCCCAACACCCGGAGCCCATACATCCGGAGCCCCTACACCCGGAGACCGAACACCCGGAGCTCGTACACCCGGAGCTCGTAGACCCGGAGCTCGTACACCCGGAGCTTGTACACCCAGAGCCCAGACACCCGGAGCCCCTATACCCGGAGCGCGCACACCCGGAGCCCCTACACCCGGAGCTCCTACACGCGGAGCCCTTACACCCGGAGCCCGTACACTTGGAGCCCGCACACCCGGAACCCGTACACCCGTAGCCCGTACACCCGGAGCCCGTACACTTGGAGCCCGTACGCCCGGAGCTGGTACACCTGGGGCCCTTACACCCGGAGACCGAACACCCGGAGACCGTACACCCGGAGCTCGTATACCCGGGGCGCGTACACCCGGAACCCGTTCACCCGGAGCCCGTACACCCGGAGCCCCTATACCCGGAGACCATACACACGGAGCCCGTACAACCGGAGCCCCTACACCCGGAGCCCGTACAACCGGAGCCCCTACACCCGGAGACCGTACACCTGGAGCCTGTACACTTGGAGCCCGTACACCTGGAGCCCGTACACCCGGAGCTCGTACACCTGGAGCCCGTACACTTGGAGCCCCTACACCCGGAGTTCGTATACCCGGAGCCCGTACACTTGGAGCCCCTACACCTGGAGGCCATACACTTGGAGCCCGTACACCCGGAATTTGTACACCCGGAGCCCCTACACCCGGAGCCCCTACACCCGGAGCCCCTACACTTGGAGCTCGTACACTTGGAGGCCGTACACCTGGAGCCCGTACACCCGGAGCTCGTACACCCGGAGCCCGTACACCCGGAATCCCTTCACCCGGAGCCTGTACAGCCGGAGCCCGTACACCCGGAGCTCGTACACCCGGAGCCGTACACCTGGAGCCCGTACACCCGGAGCTTGTACACCCGGAGCCTGTACACCCGGAGCTCGTACACTTGGAGCCCATACACCCGGAATCCCTTCAGCCGGAGCCCGTAAACCCGGAGCCCCTACACCCGGAGCCCCTACACTTGGAGCTCGTACACTTGTAGGCCGTACACCTGGAGCCCGTACACCCGGAGCTCGTACACCCGGAGCCCGTACACCCGGAATCCCTTCATCCGGAGCCTGTACAGCCAGAGCCTGTACACCCGGAGCCCGTACACCCGGAGCTCGTACACCCGGAGCCGTACACCTGGAGCCCGTACACCCAGAGCCCGTACACCCAGAGCTTATACACCCAGAGCCCCTACACCCGGAGCACATACATCCGGAGTCCCTACACCCGGAATCTCTACACCCAGAGCCCGGACACCCGGAGCCGCTACACCCGGGGCCCGTACACCCGGAGCCCGTACACCCGGAGACCATACACCCGGAGCCCCTACACCCGGAGACCGTACACCCGGAGCCCATACAACCGGAGCCCCTACACCAGGAGACCGTACATCCGGAGCGCCTACACCCGGGGCCCGTACACCCGGAGCCCGTACAACCGGAGACCCTACACCCGGAGACCGTACACCTGGAGTCCGTACACTTGGAGCCCGTACACCTGGAGCCCGTACACCCGGAGCTCGTACATCTGGAGCCCGTACACTTGGAGCCCCTACACCCGGAGTTCGTATACCCGGAGCCTGTACACTTGGAGCTCCTACACCTGGAGGCCGTACACTTGGAGCCCGTACACCCATAATTTGTACACCCGGAGCCCGTAAACCCGGAGCCCCTACACCCGGAGCCCCTACATTTGGAGCCCGTACACTTGGAGGCCGTACACCTGGAGCCGGTACACCCGGAGCTCGTACACCCGGAGCCCGTACACCCGGAATCCCTTCACCCGGAGCCTGTACAGCCTGAGCCCGTACACCCGGAGCCCGTACACCCGGAGCTCATAAACTTGGAGCCCGTACACCCGGAGCTCGTACACCTGGAACCCGTACATCCGGAACCCCAACACCCGGAGCCCATACATCCGGAGCCCCTACACCCGGAGACCGAACACCCGGAGCTCGTAGACCCGGAGCTCATACACCCGGAGACCGTACACCCGGAGCTCGTACACCCGGAGCTTGTACACCCAGAGCCCGGACACCCGGAGCCCCTATACCCGGAGCGCGCACACCCGGAGCCCCTACACCCGGAGCTCCTACACGCGGAGCCCTTACACCCGGAGCCCGTACACTTGGAGCCCGCACACCCGGAACCCGTACACCCGTAGCCCGTACACCCGGAGCCCGTAAACTTGGAGCCCATACGCCCGGAGCTCGTACACCTGGGGCCCTTACACCCGGAGACCGTACACCAGGAGACCGTACATCCGGAGCGCCTACACCTGGGGCCCGTACACCCGGAGCCCGTACAACTGGAGCCCGTACACCCGGAGCCCCTAGACCCGGAGACCGTACACACGGAGCCCGTACAACCGAAGCCCCTACACCTGGAGCCCGTACAACCGGAGCCCCTACACCCGGAGACCGTACACCTGGAGCCCGTACACTTGGAGCCCGTACACCTGGTGCCCGTACACCCGGAGCTCGTACATCTGGAGCCCGTACACTTGGAGCCCCTACACCCGGAGTTCGTATACCCGGAGCCCGTACACTTGGAGCCCCTACACCTGGAGGCCATACACTTGGAGCCCGTACACCCGGAATTTGTACACCCGGAGCCCGTAAACCCGGAGCCCCTACACCCGGAGCCCCTACACTTGGAGCTCGTACACTTGGAGGCCGTACACCTGGAGCCCGTACACCCGGAGCTCGTACACCCGGAGCCCGTACACCCGGAATCCCTTCACCCGGAGCCTGTACAGCCGGAGCCCATACACCCGGAGCCCGTACACCCGGAGCTCGTACACCCGGAGCCGTACACCTGGAGCCCGTACACCCGGAGCTTGTACACCCGGAGCCTGTACACCCGGAGCTCGTACACTTGGAGCCCATACACCCGGAATCCCTTCACCCGGAGCCCGTAAACCCGGAGCCTCTACATCCGGAGCCCCTACACTTGGAGCTCGTACACTTGGAGGCCGTACACCTGGAGCCCGTACACCCGGAGCTCGTACACCCGGAGCCCGTACACCCGGAATCCCTTCACCCGGAGCCTGTACAGCCGGAGCCCGTACACCCGGAGCCCGTACACCCGGAGCTCGTACACCCGGAGCCGTACACCTGGAGCCTTACACCCAGAGCCCGTACACCCAGAGCCTGTACACCCGGAGCTCGTACACTTGGAGCCCGTACACCCGGAATCCCTTCACCCGGAGCCTGTACAGCCGGAGCCCGTACACCCGGAGCCCGTACAACCGGAGCTCGTACACCCGGAGCTTGTACACCCGGAGTCCGTACACCCAGAGCCCGTATACCCAGAGCTCGTACACCCAGAGCTTATACACCCAGAGCCCCTACACCCGGAGCACATACATCCGGAGTCCCTACACCCGGAGTCTCTACACCCAGAGCCCGGACACCCGGAGCCCCTACACCCGGGGCCCGTACACCCGGAGCCCGTACACCCGGAGACCATACACCCGGAGCCCCTACACCCCGAGACCGTACACCCGGAGCCCATACAACCGGAGCCCCTACACCAGGAGACCGTACATCCGGAGCGCCTACACCCGGGGCCCGTACACCCGGAGCCCGTACAACCGGAGACCCTACACCCGGAGACCGTACACCTGGAGCCCGTACACTTGGAGCCCGTACACCTGGAGTCAGTACACCTGGAGCTCGTACATCTGGAGCCCGTACACTTGGAGCCCCTACACACGGAGTTCGTATACCCGGAGCCCGTACACTTGAAGCCTCTACACATGGAGGCCGTACACTTGGAGCCCGTACACCCATAATTTGTACACCCGGAGCCCGTAAACCCGGAGCCCCTACACCCGGAGCCCCTACACTTGGAGCCCGTACACTTGGAGGCCGTACACCTGGAGCCGGTACACCCGGAGCTCGTACACCCGGAGCCCGTACACCCGGAATCCCTTCACCCGGAGCCTGTACAGCCGGAGCCCGTACACCCGGAGCCCGTACACCCGGAGCTCGTAAACTTGGAGCCCGTACACCCGGAGCTCGTACACCTGGAACCCGTACATCCGGAACCCCAACACCCGGAGCCCGTACATCCGGAACCCCAACACCCGGAGCTCGTACACCCGGAGCTCGTAGACCCGGAGCTCGTACACCCGGAGACCGTACACCCGGAGCTCGTACACCCGGAGCTTGTACACCCAGAGCCCGGACACCCGGAGCCCCTATACCCGGAGCGCGCACACCCGGAGCCCCTACACCCGGAGCTCCTACACGCGGAGCCCTTACACCCGGAGCCCGTACACTTGGAGCCCGCACACCCGGAACCCGTACACCCGTAGCCCGTACACCCGGAGCCCGTACCCTTGGAGCCCGTACGCCCGGAGCTCGTACACCTGGGGCCCTTACACCCGGAGACCGTACACCTGGAGACCGTACACCCGGAGCTCGTAAACTTGGAGCCCATACATCCGGAGCTTGTACACCTGGAATCCGTACATCCGGAACCCCAACACCCGGAGTCCGTACACCCGGAGCCCGAACACCCGGAGCTCGTACACCCGGAGCTCGTAGACCAGGAGCTCGTACACCCGGAGACCGTACACCCAGAGCTCGTACACCCGGAGCTTGTACACCCGGAGTCCGTACACCCAGAGCCCGTATACCCAGAGCTCGTACACCCAGAGCTTATACACCCAGAGCCCCTACACCCGGAGCACATACATCCGGAGTCCCTACACCCGGAGTCTCTACACCCAGAGCCCGGACACCCGGAGCCCCTACACCCGGGGCCCGTACACCCGGAGCCCGTACACCCGGAGACCATACACCCGGAGCCCCTACACCCGGAGACCGTACACCCGGAGCCCATACAACCGGAGCCCCTACACCAGGAGACCGTACATCTGGAGCGCCTACACCCGGGGCCCGTACACCCGGAGCCCGTACAACCGGAGACCCTACACCCGGAGACCGTACACCTGGAGCCCGTACACTTGGAGCCCGTACACCTGGAGCCCGTACACCCGGAGCTCGTACATCTGGAGCCCGTACACTTGGAGCCCCTACACCCGGAGTTCGTATACCCGGAGCCCGTACACTTGGAGCCCCTACACCTGGAGGCCGTACACTTGGAGCCCGTACACCCATAATTTGTACACCCGGAGCCCGTAAACCCGGAGTCCCTACACCCGGAGCCCCTACACTTGGAGCCCGTACACTTGGAGGCCGTACACCTGGAGCCGGTACACCCGGAGCTCGTACACCCGGAGCCCGTACACCCGGAATCCCTTCACCCGGAGCCTGTACAGCCGGAGCCCGTACACCCGGAGCTCGTAAACTTGGAGCCCGTACACCCGGAGCTCGTACACCTGGAACCCGTACATCCGGAACCCCAACACCCGGAGCCCGTACACCCGGAGTCTCTACACCCAGAGCCCGGACACCCGGAGCCCCTACACCCGGGGCCCGTACACCCGGAGCCCGTACACCCGGAGACCATACACCCGGAGCCGCTACACCCGGAGACCGTACACCCGGAGCCCATACAACCGGAGCCCCTACACCAGGAGACAGTACATCCGGAGCGCCTACACCCGGGGCCCGTATACCCGGAGCCCGTACAACCGGAGACCCTACACCCGGAGACCGTACACCTGGAGCCCGTACACTTGGAGCCCGTACACCTGGAGTCAGTACACCCGGAGCTCATACATCTGGAGCCCGTACACTTGGAGCCCCTACACACGGAGTTCGTATACCCGGAGCCCGTACACTTGGAGCCCCTACACATGGAGGCCGTACACTTGGAGCCCGTACACCCATAATTTGTACACCCGGAGCCCGTAAACCCGGAGCCCCTACACCCGGAGCCCCTACACTTGGAGCCCCTACACATGGAGGCCGTACACCTGGAGCCCGTACACCCATAATTTGTACACCTGGAGCCGGTACACCCGGAGCTCGTACACCCGGAGCCCGTACACCCGGAATCCCTTCACCCGGAGCCTGTACAGCCGGAGCCCGTACACCCGGAGCCCGTACACCCGGAGCTCGTAAACTTGGAGCCCGTACACCCGGAGCTCGTACACCTGGAACCCGTACATCCGGAACCCCAACACCCGGAGCCCGTACATCCGGAACCCCAACACCCGGAGCTCGTACACCCGGAGCTCGTAGACCCGGAGCTCGTACACCCGGAGACCGTACACCCGGAGCTCGTACACCCGGAGCTTGTACACCCAGAGCCCGGACACCCGGAGCCCCTATACCCGGAGCGCACACACCCGGAGCCCCTACACCCGGAGCTCCTACACGCGGAGCCCTTACACCCGGAGACCGTACACTTGGAGCCCGCACACCCGGAACCCGTACACCCATAGCCCGTACACCCGGAGCCCGTACACTTGGAGCCCGTACGCCCGGAGCTCTTACACCTGGGGCCCTTACACCCGGAGACCGTACACCTGGAGACCGTACACCCGGAGCTCGTACACTTGGAGCCCATACATCCGGAGCTCGTACACCTGGAATCCGTACATCCGGAACCCCAACACCCGGAGTCCGTACACCCGGATCCCGAACACCCGGAGCTCGTACACCTGGAGCTCGTAGACCAGGAGCTCGTACACCCGGAGACCGTACACCCGGAGCTCGTACACCCGGAGCTTGTACACCCGGAGTCCGTACACCCAGAGCCCGTATACCCAGAGCTCGTACACCCAGAGCTTATACACCCAGAGCCCCTACACCCGGAGCACATACATCCGGAGTCCCTACACCCGGAGTCTCTACACCCAGAGCCCGGACACCCGGAGCCCCTACACCCGGGGTCCGTACACCCGGAGCCTGTACACCCGGAGACCATACACCCGGAGCCCCTACACCCGGAGACCGTACACCCGGAGCCCATACAACCGGAGCCCCTACACCAGGAGACCGTACATCCGGAGCGCCTACACCCGGGGCCCGTACACCCGGAGCCAATACAACCGGAGACCCTACACCCGGAGACCGTACACCTGGAGCCCGTACACTTGGAGCCCGTACACCTGGAGCCCGTACACCCGGAGCTCGTACATCTGGAGCCCGTACACTTGGAGCCCCTACACCCGGAGTTCGTATACCCGGAGCCCGTACACTTGGAGCCCCTACACCTGGAGGCCGTACACTTGGAGCCCGTACACCCATAATTTGTACACCCGGAGCCCGTAAACCCGGAGCCCCTACACCCGGAGCCCCTACACTTGGAGCCCGTACACTTGGAGGCCGTACACCTGGAGCCGGTACACCCGGAGCTCGTACACCCGGAGCCCGTACACCCGGAATCCCTTCACCCGGAGCCTGTACAGCCGGAGCCCGTACACCCGGAGCTCGTAAACTTGGAGCCTGTACACCCGGAGCTCGTACACCTGGAACCCGTACATCCGGAACCCCAACACCCGGAGCCCGTACATCCGGAGCCCCTACACCCGGAGACCGAAAACCCGGAGCTCGTACACCCGGAGCTCGTAGACCCGGAGCTCGTACACCCGGAGACCGTACACCCGGAGCTCGTACACCCGGAGCTTGTACACCCAGAGCCCGGACACCCGGAGCCCCTATACCCGGAGCGCGCACACCCGGAGCCCCTACACCCGGAGCTCCTACACGCGGAGCCCTTACAACCGGAGCCCGTACACTTGGAGCCCGCACACCCGGAACCCGTACACCCGTAGCCCGTACACCCGGAGCCCGTACACTTGGAGCCCGTACGCCCGGAGCTCGTACACCTGGGGCCCTTACACCCGGAGACCGTACACCCGGAGACCGTACACCCGGAGCTCGTATACCCGGGGCGCGTACACCCGGAACCCGTACACCCGGAGCCCGTACACCCGGAGCCCCTATACCCGGAGACCGTACACACGGAGCCCGTACAACCGGAGCCCCTACACCCGGAGCCCGTACAACCGGAGCCCCTACACCCGGAGACCGTACACCTGGAGTCCGTACACTTGGAGCCCGTACACCTGGAGCCCGTACACCCGGAGCTCGTACACCTGGAGCCCGTACACTTGGAGCCCCTACACCCGGAGTTCGTATACCCGGAGCCCGTACACTTGGAGCCCCTACACCTGGAGGCCATACACTTGGAGCCCGTACACCCGGAATTTGTACACCCGGAGCCCCTACACCCGGAGCCCCTACACCCGGAGCCCCTACACTTGGAGCTCGTACACTTGGAGGCCGTACACCTGGAGCCCGTACACCCGGAGCTCGTACACCCGGAGCCCGTACACCCGGAATCCCTTCACCCGGAGCCTGTACAGCCGGAGCCCGTACACCCGGAGCTCGTACACCCAGAGCCGTACACCTGGACCCCGTACACCCGGAGCTTGTACACCCGGAGCCTGTACACCCGGAGCTCGTACACTTGGAGCCCATACGCCCGGAATCCCTTCACCCGGAGCCCGTAAACCCGGAGCCCCTACACCCGGAGCCCCTACACTTGGAGCTCGTACACTTGGAGGCCGTACACCTGGAGCCCGTACACCCGGAGCTCGTACACCCGGAGCCCGTACACCCGGAATCCCTTCATCCGGAGCCTGTACAGCCAGAGCCCGTACACCCGGAGCCCGTACACCCGGAGCTCGTACACCCGGAGCCGTACACCTGGAGCCCGTACACCCAGAGCCCGTACACCCGGAGCCTGTACACCCGGAGCTCGTACACTTGGAGCCCGTACACCCGGAATCCCTTCACCCGGAGCCTGTACAGCCGGAGCCCGTACAGCCGGAGCCCGTACACCCGGAGCCCGTACACCCGGAGCTTGTACACCCGGAGCTTGTACACCCAGAGCCCGTATACCCAGAGCTCATACACCCAGAGCTTATACACCCAGAGCTCCTACACCCGGAGCACATACATCCAGAGTCCCTACACCCGGAGTCTCTACACCCAGAGCCCGGACACCCGGAGCCCCTACACCCGGGGCCCGTACATCTGGAGCCCGTACACTTGGAGCCCCTACACCCGGAGTTCGTATACCCGGAGCCCGTACACTTGGAGCCCCTACACCTGGAGGCCGTACACTTGGAGCCCGTACGCCCATAATTTGTACACCCGGAGCCCGTAAACCCGGAGCCCCTACACCCGGAGCCCCTACACTTGGAGGCCGTACACTTGGAGGCCGTACACCTGGAGCCGGTACACCCGGAGCTCGTACACCCGGAGCCCGTACACCTGGAATCCCTTCACCCGGAGCCTGTACAGCCGGAGCCCGTACACCCGGAGCCCGTACACCCGGAGCTCGTAAACTTGGAGCCCGTACACCCGGAGCTCGTACACCTGGAACCCGTACATCCGGAACCCCAAGACCCGGAGCCCGTACATCCGGAGCCCCTACACCCGGAGACCGAACACCCGGAGCTCGTACACCCGGAGCTCGTAGACCCGGAGCTCGTACACCCGGAGACCGTACACCGGGAGCTCGTACACGCGGAGCCCTTACACCCGGAGCCCGTACACTTGGAGCCCGCACACCCGGAACCCGTACACCCGCAGCCCGTACACCCGGAGCCCGTACACTTGGAGCCCGTACGCCCGGAGCTCGTACACCTGGGGCCCTTACACCCGGAGACCGTACACCGGGAGACCGTACACCCGGAGCTCGTACACCCGGGGCGCGTACACCCGGAACCCGTACACCCGGAGCCCGTACACCCGGAGCCCCTAGACCCGGAGACCGTACACACGGAGCCCGTACAACCGGAGCCCCTACACCCGGAGCCCGTACAACCGGAGCCCCTACACCCGGAGACCGTACACCTGGAGCCCGTACACTTGGAGCCCGTACACCTGGAGCCCGTACACCCGGAGCTCGTATACCTGGAGCCCGTACACTTGGAGCCCCTACACCCGGAGTTCGTATACCCGGAGCCCGTACACTTGGAGCCCCTACACCCGGAGTTCGTATACCCGGAGCCCGTACACTTGGAGCCCCTACACCTGGAGGCCGTACACTTGGAGCCCGTACGCCCATAATTTGTACACCCGGAGCTCGTACACCCGGAGCTTGTACACCCAGAGCCCGGACACCCGGAGCCCCTATACCCGGAGCGCGCACACCCGGAGCCCCTACACCCGGAGCTCCTACACGCGGAGCCCTTACAACCGGAGCCCGTACACTTGGAGCCCGCACACCCGGAACCCGTACACCCGTAGCACGTACACCCGGAGCCCGTACACTTGGAGCCCGTACGCCCGGAGCTCGTACACCTGGGGCCCTTACACCCGGAGACCGTACACCCGGAGACCGTACACCCGGAGCTCGTATACCCGGGGCGCGTACACCCGGAACCCGTACACCCGGAGCCCGTACACCCGGAGCCCCTATACCCGGAGACCGTACACACAGAGCCCGTACAACCGGAGCCCCTACACCCGGAGCCCGTACAACCGGAGCCCCTACACCCGGAGACCGTACACCTGGAGCCCGTACACTTGGAGCCCGTACACCTGGAGCCCGTACACCCGGAGCTCGTACACCTGGAGCCCGTACACTTGGAGCCCCTACACCCGGAGTTCGTATACCCGGAGCCCGTACACTTGGAGCCCCTACACCTGGAGGCCATACACTTGGAGCCCGTACACCCGGAATTTGTACACCCGGAGCCCCTACACCCGGAGCCCCTACACCCGGAGCCCCTACACTTGGAGCTCGTACACTTGGAGGCCGTACACCTGGAGCCCGTACACCCGGAGCTCGTACACCCGGAGCCCGTACACCCGGAATCCCTTCACCCGGAGCCTGTACAGCCGGAGCCCGTACACCCGGAGCTCGTACACCCAGAGCCGTACACCTGGACCCCGTACACCCGGAGCTTGTACACCCGGAGCCTGTACACCCGGAGCTCGTACACTTGGAGCCCATACGCCCGGAATCCCTTCACCCGGAGCCCGTAAACCCGGAGCCCCTACACCCGGAGCCCCTACACTTGGAGCTCGTACACTTGGAGGCCGTACACCTGGAGCCCGTACACCCGGAGCTCGTACACCCGGAGCCCGTACACCCGGAATCCCTTCATCCGGAGCCTGTACAGCCAGAGCCCATACACCCGGAGCCCGTACACCCGGAGCTCGTACACCCGGAGCCGTACACCTGGAGCCCGTACACCCAGAGCCCGTACACCCGGAGCCTGTACACCCGGAGCTCGTACACTTGGAGCCCGTACACCCGGAATCCCTTCACCCGGAGCCTGTACAGCCGGAGCCCGTACAGCCGGAGCCCGTACACCCGGAGCCCGTACACCCGGAGCTTGTACACCCGGAGCTTGTACACCCAGAGCCCGTATACCCAGAGCTCATACACCCAGAGCTTATACACCCAGAGCTCCTACACCCGGAGCACATACATCCAGAGTCCCTACACCCGGAGTCTCTACACCCAGAGCCCGGACACCCGGAGCCCCTACACCCGGGGCCCGTACATCTGGAGCCCGTACACTTGGAGCCCCTACACCCGGAGTTCGTATACCCGGAGCCCGTACACTTGGAGCCCCTACACCTGGAGGCCGTACACTTGGAGCCCGTACGCCCATAATTTGTACACCCGGAGCCCGTAAACCCGGAGCCCCTACACCCGGAGCCCCTACACTTGGAGGCCGTACACTTGGAGGCCGTACACCTGGAGCCGGTACACCCGGAGCTCGTACACCCGGAGCTTGTACACCCAGAGCCCGGACACCCGGAGCCCCTATACCCGGAGCGCGCACACCCGGAGCCCCTACACCCGGAGCTCCTACACGCGGAGCCCTTACAACCGGAGCCCGTACACTTGGAGCCCGCACACCCGGAACCCGTACACCCGTAGCCCGTACACCCGGAGCCCGTACACTTGGAGCCCGTACGCCCGGAGCTCGTACACCTGGGGCCCTTACACCCGGAGACCGTACACCCGGAGACCGTACACCCGGAGCTCGTATACCCGGGGCGCGTACACCCGGAACCCGTACACCCGGAGCCCGTACACCCGGAGCCCCTATACCCGGAGACCGTACACACGGAGCCCGTACAACCGGAGCCCCTACACCCGGAGCCCGTACAACCGGAGCCCCTACACCCGGAGACCGTACACCTGGAGCCCGTACACTTGGAGCCCGTACACCTGGAGCCCGTACACCCGGAGCTCGTACACCTGGAGCCCGTACACTTGGAGCCCCTACACCCGGAGTTCGTATACCCGGAGCCCGTACACTTGGAGCCCCTATACCTGGAGGCCATACACTTGGAGCCCGTACACCCGGAATTTGTACACCCGGAGCCCCTACACCCGGAGCCCCTACACTTGGAGCTCGTACACTTGGAGGCCGTACACCTGGAGCCCGTACACCCGGAGCTCGTACACCCGGAGCCCGTACACCCGGAATCCCTTCACCCGGAGCCTGTACAGCCGGAGCCCGTACACCCGGAGCTCGTACACCCAGAGCCGTACACCTGGACCCCGTACACCCGGAGCTTGTACACCCGGAGCCTGTACACCCGGAGCTCGTACACTTGGAGCCCATACGCCCGGAATCCCTTCACCCGGAGCCCGTAAACCCGGAGCCCCTACACCCGGAGCCCCTACACTTGGAGCTCGTACACTTGGAGGCCGTACACCTGGAGCCCGTACACCCGGAGCTCGTACACCCGGAGCCCGTACACCCGGAATCCCTTCATCCGGAGCCTGTACAGCCAGAGCCCGTACACCCGGAGCCCGTACACCCGGAGCTCGTACACCCGGAGCCGTACACCTGGAGCCCGTACACCCAGAGCCCGTACACCCGGAGCCTGTACACCCGGAGCTCGTACACTTGGAGCCCGTACACCCGGAATCCCTTCACCCGGAGCCTGTACAGCCGGAGCCCGTACAGCCGGAGCCCGTACACCCGGAGCCCGTACACCCGGAGCTTGTACACCCGGAGCTTGTACACCCAGAGCCCGTATACCCAGAGCTCATACACCCAGAGCTTATACACCCAGAGCTCCTACACCCGGAGCACATACATCCAGAGTCCCTACACCCGGAGTCTCTACACCCAGAGCCCGGACACCCGGAGCCCCTACACCCGGGGCCCGTACATCTGGAGCCCGTACACTTGGAGCCCCTACACCCGGAGTTCGTATACCCGGAGCCCGTACACTTGGAGCCCCTACACCTGGAGGCCGTACACTTGGAGCCCGTACGCCCATAATTTGTACACCCGGAGCCCGTAAACCCGGAGCCCCTACACCCGGAGCCCCTACACTTGGAGGCCGTACACTTGGAGGCCGTACACCTGGAGCCGGTACACCCGGAGCTCGTACACCCGGAGCCCGTACACCTGGAATCCCTTCACCCGGAGCCTGTACAGCCGGAGCCCGTACACCCGGAGCCCGTACACCCGGAGCTCGTAAACTTGGAGCCCGTACACCCGGAGCTCGTACACCTGGAACCCGTACATCCGGAACCCCAAGACCCGGAGCCCGTACATCCGGAGCCCCTACACCCGGAGACCGAACACCCGGAGCTCGTACACCCGGAGCTCGTAGACCCGGAGCTCGTACACCCGGAGACCGTACACCGGGAGCTCGTACACGCGGAGCCCTTACACCCGGAGCCCGTACACTTGGAGCCCGCACACCCGGAACCCGTACACCCGCAGCCCGTACACCCGGAGCCCGTACACTTGGAGCCCGTACGCCCGGAGCTCGTACACCTGGGGCCCTTACACCCGGAGACCGTACACCGGGAGACCGTACACCCGGAGCTCGTACACCCGGGGCGCGTACACCCGGAACCCGTACACCCGGAGCCCGTACACCCGGAGCCCCTAGACCCGGAGACCGTACACACGGAGCCCGTACAACCGGAGCCCCTACACCCGGAGCCCGTACAACCGGAGCCCCTACACCCGGAGACCGTACACCTGGAGCCCGTACACTTGGAGCCCGTACACCTGGAGCCCGTACACCCGGAGCTCGTATACCTGGAGCCCGTACACTTGGAGCCCCTACACCCGGAGTTCGTATACCCGGAGCCCGTACACTTGGAGCCCCTACACCCGGAGTTCGTATACCCGGAGCCCGTACACTTGGAGCCCCTACACCTGGAGGCCGTACACTTGGAGCCCGTACGCCCATAATTTGTACACCCGGAGCTCGTACACCCGGAGCTTGTACACCCAGAGCCCGGACACCCAGAGCCCCTATACCCGGAGCGCGCACACCCGGAGCCCCTACACCCGGAGCTCCTACACGCGGAGCCCTTACAACCGGAGCCCGTACACTTGGAGCCCGCACACCCGGAACCCGTACACCCGTAGCCCGTACACCCGGAGCCCGTACACTTGGAGCCCGTACGCCCGGAGCTCGTACACCTGGGGCCCTTACACCCGGAGACCGTACACCCGGAGACCGTACACCCGGAGCTCGTATACCCGGGGCGCGTACACCCGGAACCCGTACACCCGGAGCCCGTACACCCGGAGCCCCTATACCCGGAGCCCGTACAACCGGAGCCCCTACACCCGGAGACCGTACACCTGGAGCCCGTACACTTGGAGCCCGTACACCTGGAGCCCGTACACCCGGAGCTCGTACACCTGGAGCCCGTACACTTGGAGCCCCTACACCCGGAGTTCGTATACCCGGAGCCCGTACACTTGGAGCCCCTACACCTGGAGGCCATACACTTGGAGCCCGTACACCCGGAATTTGTACACCCGGAGCCCCTACACCCGGAGCCCCTACACCCGGAGCCCCTACACTTGGAGCTCGTACACTTGGAGGCCGTACACCTGGAGCCCGTACACCCGGAGCTCGTACACCCGGAGCCCGTACACCCGGAATCCCTTCACCCGGAGCCTGTACAGCCGGAGCCCGTACACCCGGAGCTCGTACACCCAGAGCCGTACACCTGGACCCCGTACACCCGGAGCTTGTACACCCGGAGCCTGTACACCCGGAGCTCGTACACTTGGAGCCCATACGCCCGGAATCCCTTCACCCGGAGCCCGTAAACCCGGAGCCCCTACACCCGGAGCCCCTACACTTGGAGCTCGTACACTTGGAGGCCGTACACCTGGAGCCCGTACACCCGGAGCTCGTACACCCGGAGCCCGTACACCCGGAATCCCTTCATCCGGAGCCTGTACAGCCAGAGCCCGTACACCCGGAGCCCGTACACCCGGAGCTCGTAGACCAGGAGCTCGTACACCCGGAGACCGTACACCCAGAGCTCGTACACCCGGAGCTTGTACACCCGGAGTCCGTACACCCAGAGCCCGTATACCCAGAGCTCGTACACCCAGAGCTTATACACCCAGAGCCCCTACACCCGGAGCACATACATCCGGAGTCCCTACACCCGGAGTCTCTACACCCAGAGCCCGGACACCCGGAGCCCCTACACCCGGGGCCCGTACACCCGGAGCCCGTACACCCGGAGACCATACACCCGGAGCCCCTACACCCGGAGACCGTACACCCGGAGCCCATACAACCGGAGCCCCTACACCAGGAGACCGTACATCTGGAGCGCCTACACCCGGGGCCCGTACACCCGGAGCCCGTACAACCGGAGACCCTACACCCGGAGACCGTACACCTGGAGCCCGTACACTTGGAGCCCGTACACCTGGAGCCCGTACACCCGGAGCTCGTACATCTGGAGCCCGTACACTTGGAGCCCCTACACCCGGAGTTCGTATACCCGGAGCCCGTACACTTGGAGCCCCTACACCTGGAGGCCGTACACTTGGAGCCCGTACACCCATAATTTGTACACCCGGAGCCCGTAAACCCGGAGTCCCTACACCCGGAGCCCCTACACTTGGAGCCCGTACACTTGGAGGCCGTACACCTGGAGCCGGTACACCCGGAGCTCGTACACCCGGAGCCCGTACACCCGGAATCCCTTCACCCGGAGCCTGTACAGCCGGAGCCCGTACACCCGGAGCTCGTAAACTTGGAGCCCGTACACCCGGAGCTCGTACACCTGGAACCCGTACATCCGGAACCCCAACACCCGGAGCCCGTACACCCGGAGTCTCTACACCCAGAGCCCGGACACCCGGAGCCCCTACACCCGGGGCCCGTACACCCGGAGCCCGTACACCCGGAGACCATACACCCGGAGCCGCTACACCCGGAGACCGTACACCCGGAGCCCATACAACCGGAGCCCCTACACCAGGAGACAGTACATCCGGAGCGCCTACACCCGGGGCCCGTATACCCGGAGCCCGTACAACCGGAGACCCTACACCCGGAGACCGTACACCTGGAGCCCGTACACTTGGAGCCCGTACACCTGGAGTCAGTACACCCGGAGCTCATACATCTGGAGCCCGTACACTTGGAGCCCCTACACACGGAGTTCGTATACCCGGAGCCCGTACACTTGGAGCCCCTACACATGGAGGCCGTACACTTGGAGCCCGTACACCCATAATTTGTACACCCGGAGCCCGTAAACCCGGAGCCCCTACACCCGGAGCCCCTACACTTGGAGCCCCTACACATGGAGGCCGTACACCTGGAGCCCGTACACCCATAATTTGTACACCTGGAGCCGGTACACCCGGAGCTCGTACACCCGGAGCCCGTACACCCGGAATCCCTTCACCCGGAGCCTGTACAGCCGGAGCCCGTACACCCGGAGCCCGTACACCCGGAGCTCGTAAACTTGGAGCCCGTACACCCGGAGCTCGTACACCTGGAACCCGTACATCCGGAACCCCAACACCCGGAGCCCGTACATCCGGAACCCCAACACCCGGAGCTCGTACACCCGGAGCTCGTAGACCCGGAGCTCGTACACCCGGAGACCGTACACCCGGAGCTCGTACACCCGGAGCTTGTACACCCAGAGCCCGGACACCCGGAGCCCCTATACCCGGAGCGCACACACCCGGAGCCCCTACACCCGGAGCTCCTACACGCGGAGCCCTTACACCCGGAGACCGTACACTTGGAGCCCGCACACCCGGAACCCGTACACCCGTAGCCCGTACACCCGGAGCCCGTACACTTGGAGCCCGTACGCCCGGAGCTCTTACACCTGGGGCCCTTACACCCGGAGACCGTACACCTGGAGACCGTACACCCGGAGCTCGTACACTTGGAGCCCATACATCCGGAGCTCGTACACCTGGAATCCGTACATCCGGAACCCCAACACCCGGAGTCCGTACACCCGGATCCCGAACACCCGGAGCTCGTACACCTGGAGCTCGTAGACCAGGAGCTCGTACACCCGGAGACCGTACACCCGGAGCTCGTACACCCGGAGCTTGTACACCCGGAGTCCGTACACCCAGAGCCCGTATACCCAGAGCTCGTACACCCAGAGCTTATACACCCAGAGCCCCTACACCCGGAGCACATACATCCGGAGTCCCTACACCCGGAGTCTCTACACCCAGAGCCCGGACACCCGGAGCCCCTACACCCGGGGTCCGTACACCCGGAGCCTGTACACCCGGAGACCATACACCCGGAGCCCCTACACCCGGAGACCGTACACCCGGAGCCCATACAACCGGAGCCCCTACACCAGGAGACCGTACATCCGGAGCGCCTACACCCGGGGCCCGTACACCCGGAGCCAATACAACCGGAGACCCTACACCCGGAGACCGTACACCTGGAGCCCGTACACTTGGAGCCCGTACACCTGGAGCCCGTACACCCGGAGCTCGTACATCTGGAGCCCGTACACTTGGAGCCCCTACACCCGGAGTTCGTATACCCGGAGCCCGTACACTTGGAGCCCCTACACCTGGAGGCCGTACACTTGGAGCCCGTACACCCATAATTTGTACACCCGGAGCCCGTAAACCCGGAGCCCCTACACCCGGAGCCCCTACACCAGGAGACAGTACATCCGGAGCGCCTACACCCGGGGCCCGTATACCCGGAGCCCGTACAACCGGAGACCCTACACCCGGAGACCGTACACCTGGAGCCCGTACACTTGGAGCCCGTACACCTGGAGTCAGTACACCCGGAGCTCATACATCTGGAGCCCGTACACTTGGAGCCCCTACACACGGAGTTCGTATACCCGGAGCCCGTACACTTGGAGCCCCTACACATGGAGGCCGTACACTTGGAGCCCGTACACCCATAATTTGTACACCCGGAGCCCGTAAACCCGGAGCCCCTACACCCGGAGCCCCTACACTTGGAGCCCCTACACATGGAGGCCGTACACCTGGAGCCCGTACACCCATAATTTGTACACCTGGAGCCGGTACACCCGGAGCTCGTACACCCGGAGCCCGTACACCCGGAATCCCTTCACCCGGAGCCTGTACAGCCGGAGCCCGTACACCCGGAGCCCGTACACCCGGAGCTCGTAAACTTGGAGCCCGTACACCCGGAGCTCGTACACCTGGAACCCGTACATCCGGAACCCCAACACCCGGAGCCCGTACATCCGGAACCCCAACACCCGGAGCTCGTACACCCGGAGCTCGTAGACCCGGAGCTCGTACACCCGGAGACCGTACACCCGGAGCTCGTACACCCGGAGCTTGTACACCCAGAGCCCGGACACCCGGAGCCCCTATACCCGGAGCGCACACACCCGGAGCCCCTACACCCGGAGCTCCTACACGCGGAGCCCTTACACCCGGAGACCGTACACTTGGAGCCCGCACACCCGGAACCCGTACACCCGTAGCCCGTACACCCGGAGCCCGTACACTTGGAGCCCGTACGCCCGGAGCTCTTACACCTGGGGCCCTTACACCCGGAGACCGTACACCTGGAGACCGTACACCCGGAGCTCGTACACTTGGAGCCCATACATCCGGAGCTCGTACACCTGGAATCCGTACATCCGGAACCCCAACACCCGGAGTCCGTACACCCGGATCCCGAACACCCGGAGCTCGTACACCTGGAGCTCGTAGACCAGGAGCTCGTACACCCGGAGACCGTACACCCGGAGCTCGTACACCCGGAGCTTGTACACCCGGAGTCCGTACACCCAGAGCCCGTATACCCAGAGCTCGTACACCCAGAGCTTATACACCCAGAGCCCCTACACCCGGAGCACATACATCCGGAGTCCCTACACCCGGAGTCTCTACACCCAGAGCCCGGACACCCGGAGCCCCTACACCCGGGGTCCGTACACCCGGAGCCTGTACACCCGGAGACCATACACCCGGAGCCCCTACACCCGGAGACCGTACACCCGGAGCCCATACAACCGGAGCCCCTACACCAGGAGACCGTACATCCGGAGCGCCTACACCCGGGGCCCGTACACCCGGAGCCAATACAACCGGAGACCCTACACCCGGAGACCGTACACCTGGAGCCCGTACACTTGGAGCCCGTACACCTGGAGCCCGTACACCCGGAGCTCGTACATCTGGAGCCCGTACACTTGGAGCCCCTACACCCGGAGTTCGTATACCCGGAGCCCGTACACTTGGAGCCCCTACACCTGGAGGCCGTACACTTGGAGCCCGTACACCCATAATTTGTACACCCGGAGCCCGTAAACCCGGAGCCCCTACACCCGGAGCCCCTACACTTGGAGCCCGTACACTTGGAGGCCGTACACCTGGAGCCGGTACACCCGGAGCTCGTACACCCGGAGCCCGTACACCCGGAATCCCTTCACCCGGAGCCTGTACAGCCGGAGCCCGTACACCCGGAGCTCGTAAACTTGGAGCCTGTACACCCGGAGCTCGTACACCTGGAACCCGTACATCCGGAACCCCAACACCCGGAGCCCGTACATCCGGAGCCCCTACACCCGGAGACCGAAAACCCGGAGCTCGTACACCCGGAGCTCGTAGACCCGGAGCTCGTACACCCGGAGACCGTACACCCGGAGCTCGTACACCCGGAGCTTGTACACCCAGAGCCCGGACACCCGGAGCCCCTATACCCGGAGCGCGCACACCCGGAGCCCCTACACCCGGAGCTCCTACACGCGGAGCCCTTACAACCGGAGCCCGTACACTTGGAGCCCGCACACCCGGAACCCGTACACCCGTAGCCCGTACACCCGGAGCCCGTACACTTGGAGCCCGTACGCCCGGAGCTCGTACACCTGGGGCCCTTACACCCGGAGACCGTACACCCGGAGACCGTACACCCGGAGCTCGTATACCCGGGGCGCGTACACCCGGAACCCGTACACCCGGAGCCCGTACACCCGGAGCCCCTATACCCGGAGACCGTACACACGGAGCCCGTACAACCGGAGCCCCTACACCCGGAGCCCGTACAACCGGAGCCCCTACACCCGGAGACCGTACACCTGGAGCCCGTACACTTGGAGCCCGTACACCTGGAGCCCGTACACCCGGAGCTCGTACACCTGGAGCCCGTACACTTGGAGCCCCTACACCCGGAGTTCGTATACCCGGAGCCCGTACACTTGGAGCCCCTACACCTGGAGGCCATACACTTGGAGCCCGTACACCCGGAATTTGTACACCCGGAGCCCCTACACCCGGAGCCCCTACACCCGGAGCCCCTACACTTGGAGCTCGTACACTTGGAGGCCGTACACCTGGAGCCCGTACACCCGGAGCTCGTACACCCGGAGCCCGTACACCCGGAATCCCTTCACCCGGAGCCTGTACAGCCGGAGCCCGTACACCCGGAGCTCGTACACCCAGAGCCGTACACCTGGACCCCGTACACCCGGAGCTTGTACACCCGGAGCCTGTACACCCGGAGCTCGTACACTTGGAGCCCATACGCCCGGAATCCCTTCACCCGGAGCCCGTAAACCCGGAGCCCCTACACCCGGAGCCCCTACACTTGGAGCTCGTACACTTGGAGGCCGTACACCTGGAGCCCGTACACCCGGAGCTCGTACACCCGGAGCCCGTACACCCGGAATCCCTTCATCCGGAGCCTGTACAGCCAGAGCCCGTACACCCGGAGCCCGTACACCCGGAGCTCGTACACCCGGAGCCGTACACCTGGAGCCCGTACACCCAGAGCCCGTACACCCGGAGCCTGTACACCCGGAGCTCGTACACTTGGAGCCCGTACACCCGGAATCCCTTCACCCGGAGCCTGTACAGCCGGAGCCCGTACAGCCGGAGCCCGTACACCCGGAGCCCGTACACCCGGAGCTTGTACACCCGGAGCTTGTACACCCAGAGCCCGTATACCCAGAGCTCATACACCCAGAGCTTATACACCCAGAGCTCCTACACCCGGAGCACATACATCCAGAGTCCCTACACCCGGAGTCTCTACACCCAGAGCCCGGACACCCGGAGCCCCTACACCCGGGGCCCGTACATCTGGAGCCCGTACACTTGGAGCCCCTACACCCGGAGTTCGTATACCCGGAGCCCGTACACTTGGAGCCCCTACACCTGGAGGCCGTACACTTGGAGCCCGTACGCCCATAATTTGTACACCCGGAGCCCGTAAACCCGGAGCCCCTACACCCGGAGCCCCTACACTTGGAGGCCGTACACTTGGAGGCCGTACACCTGGAGCCGGTACACCCGGAGCTCGTACACCCGGAGCCCGTACACCTGGAATCCCTTCACCCGGAGCCTGTACAGCCGGAGCCCGTACACCCGGAGCCCGTACACCCGGAGCTCGTAAACTTGGAGCCCGTACACCCGGAGCTCGTACACCTGGAACCCGTACATCCGGAACCCCAAGACCCGGAGCCCGTACATCCGGAGCCCCTACACCCGGAGACCGAACACCCGGAGCTCGTACACCCGGAGCTCGTAGACCCGGAGCTCGTACACCCGGAGACCGTACACCGGGAGCTCGTACACGCGGAGCCCTTACACCCGGAGCCCGTACACTTGGAGCCCGCACACCCGGAACCCGTACACCCGCAGCCCGTACACCCGGAGCCCGTACACTTGGAGCCCGTACGCCCGGAGCTCGTACACCTGGGGCCCTTACACCCGGAGACCGTACACCGGGAGACCGTACACCCGGAGCTCGTACACCCGGGGCGCGTACACCCGGAACCCGTACACCCGGAGCCCATACACCCGGAGCCCCTAGACCCGGAGACCGTACACACGGAGCCCGTACAACCGGAGCCCCTACACCCGGAGCCCGTACAACCGGAGCCCCTACACCCGGAGACCGTACACCTGGAGCCCGTACACTTGGAGCCCGTACACCTGGAGCCCGTACACCCGGAGCTCGTATACCTGGAGCCCGTACACTTGGAGCCCCTACACCCGGAGTTCGTATACCCGGAGCCCGTACACTTGGAGCCCCTACACCCGGAGTTCGTATACCCGGAGCCCGTACACTTGGAGCCCCTACACCTGGAGGCCGTACACTTGGAGCCCGTACGCCCATAATTTGTACACCCGGAGCTCGTACACCCGGAGCTTGTACACCCAGAGCCCGGACACCCGGAGCCCCTATACCCGGAGCGCGCACACCCGGAGCCCCTACACCCGGAGCTCCTACACGCGGAGCCCTTACAACCGGAGCCCGTACACTTGGAGCCCGCACACCCGGAACCCGTACACCCGTAGCCCGTACACCCGGAGCCCGTACACTTGGAGCCCGTACGCCCGGAGCTCGTACACCTGGGGCCCTTACACCCGGAGACCGTACACCCGGAGACCGTACACCCGGAGCTCGTATACCCGGGGCGCGTACACCCGGAACCCGTACACCCGGAGCCCGTACACCCGGAGCCCCTATACCCGGAGACCGTACACACGGAGCCCGTACAACCGGAGCCCCTACACCCGGAGCCCGTACAACCGGAGCCCCTACACCCGGAGACCGTACACCTGGAGCCCGTACACTTGGAGCCCGTACACCTGGAGCCCGTACACCCGGAGCTCGTACACCTGGAGCCCGTACACTTGGAGCCCCTACACCCGGAGTTCGTATACCCGGAGCCCGTACACTTGGAGCCCCTACACCTGGAGGCCATACACTTGGAGCCCGTACACCCGGAATTTGTACACCCGGAGCCCCTACACCCGGAGCCCCTACACCCGGAGCCCCTACACTTGGAGCTCGTACACTTGGAGGCCGTACACCTGGAGCCCGTACACCCGGAGCTCGTACACCCGGAGCCCGTACACCCGGAATCCCTTCACCCGGAGCCTGTACAGCCGGAGCCCGTACACCCGGAGCTCGTACACCCAGAGCCGTACACCTGGACCCCGTACACCCGGAGCTTGTACACCCGGAGCCTGTACACCCGGAGCTCGTACACTTGGAGCCCATACGCCCGGAATCCCTTCACCCGGAGCCCGTAAACCCGGAGCCCCTACACCCGGAGCCCCTACACTTGGAGCTCGTACACTTGGAGGCCGTACACCTGGAGCCCGTACACCCGGAGCTCGTACACCCGGAGCCCGTACACCCGGAATCCCTTCATCCGGAGCCTGTACAGCCAGAGCCCGTACACCCGGAGCCCGTACACCCGGAGCTCGTACACCCGGAGCCGTACACCTGGAGCCCGTACACCCAGAGCCCGTACACCCGGAGCCTGTACACCCGGAGCTCGTACACTTGGAGCCCGTACACCCGGAATCCCTTCACCCGGAGCCTGTACAGCCGGAGCCCGTACAGCCGGAGCCCGTACACCCGGAGCCCGTACACCCGGAGCTTGTACACCCGGAGCTTGTACACCCAGAGCCCGTATACCCAGAGCTCATACACCCAGAGCTTATACACCCAGAGCTCCTACACCCGGAGCACATACATCCAGAGTCCCTACACCCGGAGTCTCTACACCCAGAGCCCGGACACCCGGAGCCCCTACACCCGGGGCCCGTACATCTGGAGCCCGTACACTTGGAGCCCCTACACCCAGAGTTCGTATACCCGGAGCCCGTACACTTGGAGCCCCTACACCTGGAGGCCGTACACTTGGAGCCCGTACGCCCATAATTTGTACACCCGGAGCCCGTAAACCCGGAGCCCCTACACCCGGAGCCCCTACACTTGGAGGCCGTACACTTGGAGGCCGTACACCTGGAGCCGGTACACCCGGAGCTCGTACACCCGGAGCCCGTACACCTGGAATCCCTTCACCCGGAGCCTGTACAGCCGGAGCCCGTACACCCGGAGCCCGTACACCCGGAGCTCGTAAACTTGGAGCCCGTACACCCGGAGCTCGTACACCTGGAACCCGTACATCCGGAACCCCAAGACCCGGAGCCCGTACATCCGGAGCCCCTACACCCGGAGACCGAACACCCGGAGCTCGTACACCCGGAGCTCGTAGACCCGGAGCTCGTACACCCGGAGACCGTACACCGGGAGCTCGTACACGCGGAGCCCTTACACCCGGAGCCCGTACACTTGGAGCCCGCACACCCGGAACCCGTACACCCGCAGCCCGTACACCCGGAGCCCGTACACTTGGAGCCCGTACGCCCGGAGCTCGTACACCTGGGGCCCTTACACCCGGAGACCGTACACCGGGAGACCGTACACCCGGAGCTCATACACCCGGGGCGCGTACACCCGGAACCCGTACACCCGGAGCCCGTACACCCGGAGCCCCTAGACCCGGAGACCGTACACACGGAGCCCGTACAACCGGAGCCCCTACACCCGGAGCCCGTACAACCGGAGCCCCTACACCCGGAGACCGTACACCTGGAGCCCGTACACTTGGAGCCCGTACACCTGGAGCCCGTACACCCGGAGCTCGTATACCTGGAGCCCGTACACTTGGAGCCCCTACACCCGGAGTTCGTATACCCGGAGCCCGTACACTTGGAGCCCCTACACCCGGAGTTCGTATACCCGGAGCCCGTACACTTGGAGCCCCTACACCTGGAGGCCGTACACTTGGAGCCCGTACGCCCATAATTTGTACACCCGGAGCCCGTAAACCCGGAGCCCCTACACCCGGAGCCCCTACACTTGGAGGCCGTACACTTGGAGGCCGTACACCTGGAGCCGGTACACCCGGAGCTCGTACACCCGGAGCCCGTACACCTGGAATCCCTTCACCCGGAGCCTGTACAGCCGGAGCCCGTACACCCGGAGCCCGTACACCCGGAGCTCGTAAACTTGGAGCCCGTACACCCGGAGCTCGTACACCTGGAACCCGTACATCCGGAACCCCAACACCCGGAGCCCGTACATCCGGAGCCCCTACACCCGGAGACCGAACACCCGGAGCTCGTACACCCGGAGCTCGTAGACCCGGAGCTCGTACACCCGGAGACCGTACACCCGGAGCTCGTACACGCGGAGCCCGTACACTTGGAGCCCGTACGCCCGGAGCTCGTACACCTGGGGCCCTTACACCCGGAGACCGTACACCTGGAGACCGTACACCCGGAGCTCGTACACCCGGGGCGCGTACACCCGGAACCCGTACACCCGGAGCCCCTAGACCCGGAGACCGTACACACGGAGCCCGTACAACCGGAGCCCCTACACCCGGAGCCCGTACAACCGGAGCCCCTACACCCGGAGACCGTACACCTGGAGCCCGTACACTTGGAGCCCGTACACCTGGAGCCCGTACACCCGGAGCTCGTATACCTGGAGCCCGTACACTTGGAGCCCCTACACCCGGAGTTCGTATACCCGGAGCCCGTACACTTGGAGCCCCTACACTTGGAGCTCGTACACTTGGAGGCCGTACACCTGGAGCCCGTACACCCGGAATTTGTACACCCGGAGCCCGTAAACCCGGAGCCCCTACACCCGGAGCCCCTACACTTGGAGCTCGTACACTTGGAGGCCGTACACCTGGAGCCCGTACACCCGGAGCTCATACACCCAGAGCCCGTACACCCGGAATCCCTTCAGCCGGAGCCTGTACACCCGGAGCCGTACACCTGGAGCCCGTACACCCGGAGCCTGTACACCCGGAGCTCGTACACTTGGAGCCCACACACCCGGAATCCCTTCACCCGGAGCCCGTAAACCCGGAGCCTCTACACCCGGAGCCCCTACACTTGGAGCTCGTACACTTGGAGCCGGTACACCCGGAGCTCGTACACCCGGAGCCCGTACACCCGGAATCCCTTCACCCGGAGCCTGTACAGCCGGAGCCCGTACACCCGGAGCCCGTACACCCGGAGCTCGTAAACTTGGAGCCCGTACACCCAGAGCTCGTACACCTGGAACCCCTACATCCGGAACCCCAACACCCGGAGCCCGTACATCCGGAGCCCGTACATCCGGAGCCCCTACACCCGGAGCTTGTACACCCGGAGCTTGTACACCCAGAGCCCGTATACCCAGAGCTCGTACACCCAGAGCTTATACACCCAGAGCCCCTACACCCGGAGCACATACATCCGGAGTCCCTACACCCGGAGTCTCTGCACCCAGAGCCCGGACACCCGGAGCCCCTACACCCGGGGCCCGTACACCCGGAGCCCGTACACCCGGAGACCATACACCCGGAGCCCCTACACCCGGAGACCGTACACCCGGAGCCCATACAACCGGAGCCCCTACACCAGGAGACCGTACATCCGGAGCGCCTACACCCGGGGCCCGTACACCCGGAGCCCGTACAACCGGAGACCCTACACCCGGAGACCGTACACCTGGAGCCCGTACACTTGGAGCCCGTACACCTGGAGCCCGTACACCCGGAGCTCGTACATCTGGAGCCCGTACACTTGGAGCCCCTACACCCGGAGTTCGTATACCCGGAGCCCGTACACTTGGAGCCCCTACACATGGAGGCCGTACACTTGGAGCCCGTACGCCCATAATTTGTACACCCGGAGCCCATAAATCCGGAGCCCCTACACCCGGAGCCCCTACACTTGGAGCCCGTACACTTGGAGGCCGTACACCTGGAGCCGGTACACCCGGAGCTCGTACACCCGGAGCCGGTACACCTGGAATCCCTTCACCCGGAGCCTGTACAGCCGGAGCCCGTACACCCGGAGCCCGTACACCCGGAGCTCGTAAACTTGGAGCCCGTACACCCGGAGCTCGTACACCTGGAACCCGTACATCCGGAACCCCAACACCCGGAGCCCGTACATCCGGAGCCCCTACACCCGGAGACCGAACACCCGGAGCTCGTACACCTGGAGCTCGTAGACCCGGAGCTCGTACACCCGGAGACCGTACACCCGGAGCTCGTACACGCGGAGCCCTTACACCCGGAGCCCGTACACTTGGAGACCGCACACCCGGAACCCGTACACCCGGAGCCCGTACACCCGGAGCCCGTACACTTGGAGCCCGTACGCCCGGAGCTCGTACACCTGGGGCCCTTACACCCGGAGACCGTACACCTGGAGACCGTACACCCGGAGCTCGTACACCCGGGGCGCGTACACCCGGAACCCGTACACCCGGAGCCCATACACCCGGAGCCCCTAGACCCGGAGACCGTACACACGGAGCCCGTACAACCGGAGCCCCTACACCCGGAGCCCGTACAACCGGAGCCCCTACACCCGGAGACCGTACACCTGGAGCCCGTACACTTGGAGCCCGTACACCTGGAGCCCGTACACCCGGAGCTCGTACACCTGGAGCCCGTACACTTGGAGCCCCTACACCCGGAGTTCGTATACCCGGAGCCCGTACACTTGGAGCCCCTACACTTGGAGCTCGTACACTTGGAGGCCGTACACCTGGAGCCCGTACACCCGGAGCTCGTACACCCGGAGCCCGTACACCCGGAATCCCTTCAGCCGGAGCCTGTACAGCCGGAGCCCGTACACCCGGAGCCCGTACACCCGGAGCTCGTACACCCGGAGCCGTACACCTGGAGCCCGTACACCCGGTGCCTGTACACCCGGAGCTCGTACACTTGGAGCCCATACACCCGGAATCCCTTCACCCGGAGCCCGTAAACCCGGAGCCTCTACACCCGGAGCCCCTACACTTGGAGCTCGTACACTTGGAGGCCGTACACCTGGAGCCCGTACACCCGGAGCTCGTACACCCGGAGCCCGTACACCCGGAATCCCTTCACCCGGAGCCTGTACAGCCGGAGCCCGTACACCCGCAGCCGGTACACCCGGAGCTCGTACACCCGGAGCCGTACACCTGGAGCCCGTACACCCAGAGCCCGTACACCCGGAGCTCGTACACCCAGAGCTTATACACCCAGAGCCCCTACACCCGGAGCACATACATCCGGAGTCCCTACACCCGGAGTCTCTACACCCAGAGCACGGACACCCGGAGCCCCTACACCCGGAGCCCCTACACCCGGGGCCCGTAAACCCGGAGCCCGTACACCCGGAGACCATACACCCGGAGCCCCTACACCCGGAGACCGTACACCCGGAGCCCATACAACCGGAGCCCCTACACCAGGAGACAGTACATCCGGAGCGCCTACACCCGGGGCCCGTACACCCGGAGCCCGTACAACCGGAGACCCTACACCCGGAGACCGTACACCTGGAGCCCGTACACTTGGAGCCCGTACACCTGGAGCCCGTACACCCGGAGCTCGTACATCTGGAGCCCGTACACTTGGAGCCCCTACACCCGGAGTTCGTATACCAGGAGCCCGTACACTTGGAGCCCCTACACATGGAGGCCGTACACTTGGAGCCCGTACACACATAATTTGTACACCCGGAGCCCGTAAACCCGGAGCCCCTACACCCGGAGCCCCTACACTTGGAGCCCGTACACTTGGAGGTCGTACACCTGGAGCCGGTACACCCGGAGCTCGTACACCCGGAGCCCGTACACCCGGAATCCCTTCACCCGGAGCCTGTACAGCCGGAGCCCGTACACCCGGAGCCCGTACACCCGGAGCTCGTAAACTTGGAGCCCGTACACCCGGAGCTCGTACACCTGGAACCCCTACATCCGGAACCCCAACACCCGGAGCCCGTACATCCGGAGCCCCTACACCCGGAGACCGAACACCCGGAGCTCGTACACCCGGAGCTCGTAGACCCGGAGACCGTACACCCGGAGACCGTACACCCGGAGCTCGTACACCCGGAGCTTGTACACCCAGAGCCCGGACACCCGGAGCCCCTATACCCGGAGCGCGCACACCCGGAGCCCCTACACCCGGAGCTCCTACACGCGGAGCCCTTACACCCGGAGCCCGTACAATTGGAGCCCGCACACCCGGAACCCGTACACCCGTAGCCCGTACACCCGGAGCCCGTACACTTGGAGCCCGTACGCCCGGAGCTCGTACACTTGGGGCCCTTACACCCGGAGACCGTACACCCGGAGACCGTACACCCGGAGCTCATACACCCGGGGCGCGTACACCCGGAACCCGTACACCCGGAGCCCGTACACCCGGAGCCCCTATACCCGGAGCGCGCACACCCGGAGCCCCTACACCCGGAGCTCCTACACGCGGAGCCCTTACACCCGGAGCCCGTACACTTGGGGCCCGCACACCCGGAACCCGTACACCCGTAGCCCGTACACCCGGAGCTCGTACACCTGGAGCCCGTACACTTGGAGCCCCTACACCCGGAGTTCGTATACCCGGAGCCCGTACACTTGGAGCCCCTACACCTGGAGGCCATACACTTGGAGCCCGTACACCCGGAATTTGTACACCCGGAGCCCGTAAACCCGGAGCCCCTACACCCGGAGCCCCTACACTTGGAGCTCGTACACTTGGAGGCCGTACACCTGGAGCCCGTACACCCGGAGATCGTACACCCGGAGCCCGTACACCCGGAATCCCTTCACCCGGAGCCTGTACAGCCGGAGCCCGTACACCCGGAGCCCGTACACCCGGAGCTCGTACACCTGGACCCCGTACACCTGGAGCCCGTACACCCGGAGCTTGTACACCCGGAGCCCCTACACCCAGAGCCCGTACACCCGGAGCCTGTACACCCGGAGCTCGTACACCTGGAACACGTACATCCGAAACCCCAACACCCGGAGCCCGTACACCCGGAGCCCGTACACCCGTAGCTCGTAGACCCGGAGCCAGTACACCCGGAGCCCGTACACCCGTAGCTCGTAGCCCCGGAGCCCGTACACCCGGACCCGTACACCCGGAGCTCGTACATTTGGAGCCCGTACACCCGGAGCTCGTACACCTGGAACCCGTACATCCGGAACCCCAACACCCGGAGCCCGTACACCCGGAGCCTGTACACCCGGAGCCCGAACACCCGTAGCTCATAGACCCAGAGCTCGTACACCCGGAGACCGTACACCCGGAGCTCGTACACCCTGAGCTTGTACACCCGGAGTCCGTACACCCAGAGCCCGTATACCCAGAGCTCGTACACCCAGAGCTTGTACACCCAGAGCCCCTATACCCGGAGCATATACATCCGGAGTCCCTACACGCGGAGTCTCTACACCCAGAGCCCGGACACCCGGAGCCCCTACACCCGGAGCCCGCACACCCGGAGCCCCTACAACCGGAGCCCCTACACCCGGAGCCCGTACACCTGGAGCCCGTACACCTGGAGCCCGTACACCCGGAGCTCGTACATTTGGAGCCCGTACACCCGGAGCTCGTACACTTGGAGCCCGTACACCCGGAATTTGTACATCCGGAGCTTGTACACCCAGAGCCCCTATACCCGGAGCATATACATCCGGAGTCCCTACACGCGGAGTCTCTACACCCAGAGCCCGGACACCCGGAGCCCCTACACCCGGAGCCCGCACACCCGGAGCCCCTACAACCGGAGCCCCTACACCCGGAGCCCGTACACCTGGAGCCCGTACACCTGGAGCCCGTACACCCGGAGCTCGTACATTTGGAGCCCGTATACCCGGAGCCCGTACACTTGGAGCCCGTACACCCGGAATTTGTACATCCGGAACCTCAACACCCGGAGCCTGTACACCCGGAGCCCGTACACCCGGAGCCCGTACACCCGGAGCTCGTACATTTGGAGCCCGTACACCCGGAGCTCGTACACCTGGAACCCGTACATCCGGAACCCCAACACCCGGAGCCCGTACACCCGGAGCCCGTACACCCGGAGCCCGAACACCCGGTGTTCGTACACCCGGAGCTCGTAGACCCGGAGCTCGTAAACCCGGAGACCGCACACCCGGAGCCCCTACAACCGGAGCCCCTAACCCGGAGCCCGTACACCTGGAGCCCGTACACCTGGAGCCCGTACACCCGGACCCGTAAACCCGGAGCCCCTACACCCGGAGCTCGTACACTTGGCCCCGTACACCCGGAGCTCGTACACCTGGAACCCGTACATCCGGAACCTCAACACCTGGAGCCTGTACACCCGGAGCCCGTACACCCGGAGCCCGTACACCCGGAGCTCGTACATTTGGAGCCCGTACACCCGGAGCTCGTACACCTGGAACCCGTACATCCGGAACCCCAACACCCGGAGCCCGAACACCCGGTGTTCGTACACCCGGAGCTCGTAGACCCGGAGCTCGTAAACCCGGAGACCGTACACCCGGAGCTCGTACACCCGGAGCTTGTACACCTGGAGTCCGTACACCCAGAGCCCGTATACCCAGAGCTCGTACACCCAGAGCTTGTACACCCAGAGCCCCTACACCCGGAGCACATACATCCGGAGTCCCTACACCCGGAGTCTCTACACCCAGAGCCCGGACACCCGGAGCCCCTACACCCGGAGCCCGCACACCCGGAGCCCCTACACCCGGAGCTCCTACACCCGGAGCCCTTACACCCGGAGCTCCTAAACCCGGAGCCCCTTCACACGGAGCCCGTACACTTGGAACCCGCTCACCCGGAGCTCGTACACCCGGAGCTTGTACACCCGGAGTCCGTACACCCAGAGCCCGTATACCCAGAGCTCGTACACCCAGAGCTTGTACACCCAGAGCCCCTACACCCGGAGCACATACATCCGGAGTCCCTACACCCGGAGTCTCTATACCCAGAGCCCGGACACCCGGAGCCCCTATACCCGGAGCGCGCACACCCGGAGCCCCTACACCCGGAGCTCCTACACCCGGAGCCCTTACACCCGGAGCCCGTACACTTGGAGCCCGCACACCCGGAACCCGTACACCCGTAGCCCGTACACCCGGAGCCCGTACACTTGGAGCCCGTACGCCCGGAGCTCGTACACCTGGGGCCCTTACACCCGGAGACCGTACACCCGGAGACCGTACACCCGGAGCTCGTACACCCGGAACCCGTACACCCGGAGCCCGTACACCCGGAGCCCCTATACCCGGAGACCGTACACACGGAGCCCGTACAACCGGAGCCTCTACACCCGGAGCCCGTACAACCGGAGCCCCTACACCCGGAAACCGTACACCTGGAGCCCGTACACTTGGAGCCCGTACACCTGGAGCCCGTACACCCGGAGCTCGTACACCTGGAGCCCGTACACTTGGAGCCCCTACACCCGGAGTTCGTATACCCGGAGCCCGTACACTTGGAGCCCCTACACCTGGAGGCCGTACACTTGGAGCCCGTACACCCGGAATTTGTGCACCCGGAGCCCGTAAACCCAGAGCCCCTACACCCGGAGCCCCTACACTTGGAGCCCGTACACTTGGAGGCCGTACACCCGGAGCCCCTACACCCGGAGCTCGTACACCCGGAGCCCGTACACCCGGAATCCCTTCACCCGGAGCCTGTACAGCCGGAGCCCGTACACCCGGAGCCCGTACACCCGGAGCTCGTACAGCCGGAGCCGTACACCTGGAGCGCGTACACCCGGAGCTTGTACACCCGGAGCCCCTACACCCAGAGCCCGTACACCCGGAACCTGTACACCCGGAGCTCGTACACTTGGAGCCCGTACACCCGGAGCTCGTACACCTGGAACACGTACATCCGGAACCCCAACACCCGGAGTCTGTACACCCAGAGCCCGTACACCCGGAGCCCGTACACCCGTAGCTCGTAGACCCGGAGCCCGTACACCCGGAGCCCGTACACCCGGAGCTCGTACATTTGGAGCCCGTACACCCGGAGCTCGTACATCTGGAACCCGTACATCCGGAACCCCAACACCCGGAGCCCGTACACCCGGAGCCCGTACACCCGGAGCTCGTAGACCCGGAGCTCGTAGACCCGGAGACCGTACACCCGGAGCTCGTACACCCGGAGCTTGTACACCCGGAGTCCGTACACCCAGAGCCCGTATACCCAGAGCTCGTACACCCAGAGCTTGTACACCCAGAGCCCCTACACCCGGAGCACATACATCCGGAGTCCCTACACCTGGAGTCCCTACACCTGGAGTCTCTACACCCAGAGCCCGGACAACCGGAGCCCCTACACCCGGAGTCCGCACACCCAGAGCCCCTACACCCGGAGCTCCTACACCCGGAGCCCTTACACCCGGAGCTCCTAAACCCGGAGCCCCTACACATGGGGCCCGTACACTTGGAGCCCGCACACCCGGAGCCCGTACGCCCGGAGCCCGTACACCCGGAGTCCGTACACCTGGAGCTCGTATATCCGGGGCCCGTACACCCGGAACCCGTACACCCGGAGCCCGTACACCCGGAGACCGTACACATGGAGCCCGTACAACCGGAGCCCCTACACCCGGAGCCCGTACATCCGGAGCGCCTACACCCGGGGCCCGTACACCCGGAGCCCGTACAACCGGAGCCCCTACACACGGAGCCCGTACAACCGGAGCTCGTACACCCAGAGCTTGTACACCCAGAGCCCCTACACCCGGAGCACATACATCCAGAGTCCCTACACCCGGAGTCTCTACACCCAGAGCCCAGACACCCGGAGCCCGTACACCCGGAGCCCGTACACTTGGAGCCCGTACACCCGGAATTTGTACACCCGGAGCCCGTAAACCCGGAGCCCCTACACCCGGAGCCCCTACACTTGGAGCCCGTACACTTGGAGGCCGTACACCTGGAGCCCGTACACCCGGAGCCCCTACACCCGGAGTTCGTATACCCGGAGCCCGTACACTTGGAGCCCCTACACCTGGAGGCCATACACTTGGAGCCCGTACACCCGGAATTTGTACACCCGGAGCCCGTAAACCCGGAGCCCCTACACCCGGAGCCCCTACACTTGGAGCTCGTACACTTGGAGGCCGTACACCTGGAGCCCGTACACCCGGAGATCGTACACCCGGAGCCCGTACACCCGGAATCCCTTCACCCGGAGCCTGTACAGCCGGAGCCCGTACACCCGGAGCCCGTACACCCGGAGCTCGTACACCTGGACCCCGTACACCTGGAGCCCGTACACCCGGAGCTTGTACACCCGGAGCCCCTACACCCAGAGCCCGTACACCCGGAGCCTGTACACCCGGAGCTCGTACACCTGGAACACGTACATCCGAAACCCCAACACCCGGAGCCCGTACACCCGGAGCCCGTACACCCGGAGACCGTACACCCGTAGCTCGTAGACCCGGAGCCAGTACACCCGGAGCCCGTACACCCGTAGCTCGTAGCCCCGGAGCCCGTACACCCGGACCCGTACACCCGGAGCTCGTACATTTGGAGCCCGTACACCCGGAGCTCGTACACCTGGAACCCGTACATCCGGAACCCCAACACCCGGAGCCCGTACACCCGGAGCCTGTACACCCGGAGCCCGAACACCCGTAGCTCATAGACCCAGAGCTCGTACACCCGGAGACCGTACACCCGGAGCTCGTACACCCTGAGCTTGTACACCCGGAGTCCGTACACCCAGAGCCCGTATACCCAGAGCTCGTACACCCAGAGCTTGTACACCCAGAGCCCCTATACCCGGAGCATATACATCCGGAGTCCCTACACGCGGAGTCTCTACACCCAGAGCCCGGACACCCGGAGCCCCTACACCCGGAGCCCGCACACCCGGAGCCCCTACAACCGGAGCCCCTACACCCGGAGCCCGTACACCTGGAGCCCGTACACCTGGAGCCCGTACACCCGGAGCTCGTACATTTGGAGCCCGTACACCCGGAGCTCGTACACTTGGAGCCCGTACACCCGGAATTTGTACATCCGGAGCTTGTACACCCAGAGCCCCTATACCCGGAGCATATACATCCGGAGTCCCTACACGCGGAGTCTCTACACCCAGAGCCCGGACACCCGGAGCCCCTACACCCGGAGCCCGCACACCCGGAGCCCCTACAACCGGAGCCCCTACACCCGGAGCCCGTACACCTGGAGCCCGTACACCTGGAGCCCGTACACCCGGAGCTCGTACATTTGGAGCCCGTATACCCGGAGCCCGTACACTTGGAGCCTGTACACCCGGAATTTGTACATCCGGAACCTCAACACCCGGAGCCTGTACACCCGGAGCCCGTACACCCGGAGCCCGTACACCCGGAGCTCGTACATTTGGAGCCCGTACACCCGGAGCTCGTACACCTGGAACCCGTACATCCGGAACCCCAACACCCGGAGCCCGTACACCCGGAGCCCGTACACCCGGAGCCCGAACACCCGGTGTTCGTACACCCGGAGCTCGTAGACCCGGAGCTCGTAAACCCGGAGACCGCACACCCGGAGCCCCTACAACCGGAGCCCCTACACCCGGAGCCCGTACACCTGGAGCCCGTACACCTGGAGCCCGTACACCCGGAGACCGTACACCCGGAGCTCGTACACCCGGAACCCGTACACCCGGAGCCCGTACACCCGGAGCCCCTATACCCGGAGACCGTACACACGGAGCCCGTACAACCGGAGCCTCTACACCCGGAGCCCGTACAACCGGAGCCCCTACACCCGGAAACCGTACACCTGGAGCCCGTACACTTGGAGCCCGTACACCTGGAGCCCGTACACCCGGAGCTCGTACACCTGGAGCCCGTACACTTGGAGCCCCTACACCCGGAGTTCGTATACCCGGAGCCCGTACACTTGGAGCCCCTACACCTGGAGGCCGTACACTTGGAGCCCGTACACCCGGAATTTGTGCACCCGGAGCCCGTAAACCCAGAGCCCCTACACCCGGAGCCCCTACACTTGGAGCCCGTACACTTGGAGGCCGTACACCCGGAGCCCCTACACCCGGAGCTCGTACACCCGGAGCCCGTACACCCGGAATCCCTTCACCCGGAGCCTGTACAGCCGGAGCCCGTACACCCGGAGCCCGTACACCCGGAGCTCGTACAGCCGGAGCCGTACACCTGGAGCGCGTACACCCGGAGCTTGTACACCCGGAGCCCCTACACCCAGAGCCCGTACACCCGGAACCTGTACACCCGGAGCTCGTACACTTGGAGCCCGTACACCCGGAGCTCGTACACCTGGAACACGTACATCCGGAACCCCAACACCCGGAGTCTGTACACCCAGAGCCCGTACACCCGGAGCCCGTACACCCGTAGCTCGTAGACCCGGAGCCCGTACACCCGGAGCCCGTACACCCGGAGCTCGTACATTTGGAGCCCGTACACCCGGAGCTCGTACATCTGGAACCCGTACATCCGGAACCCCAACACCCGGAGCCCGTACACCCGGAGCCCGTACACCCGGAGCTCGTAGACCCGGAGCTCGTAGACCCGGAGACCGTACACCCGGAGCTCGTACACCCGGAGCTTGTACACCCGGAGTCCGTACACCCAGAGCCCGTATACCCAGAGCTCGTACACCCAGAGCTTGTACACCCAGAGCCCCTACACCCGGAGCACATACATCCGGAGTCCCTACACCTGGAGTCCCTACACCTGGAGTCTCTACACCCAGAGCCCGGACAACCGGAGCCCCTACACCCGGAGTCCGCACACCCAGAGCCCCTACACCCGGAGCTCCTACACCCGGAGCCCTTACACCCGGAGCTCCTAAACCCGGAGCCCCTACACATGGGGCCCGTACACTTGGAGCCCGCACACCCGGAGCCCGTACGCCCGGAGCCCGTACACCCGGAGTCCGTACACCTGGAGCTCGTATATCCGGGGCCCGTACACCCGGAACCCGTACACCCGGAGCCCGTACACCCGGAGACCGTACACATGGAGCCCGTACAACCGGAGCCCCTACACCCGGAGCCCGTACATCCGGAGCGCCTACACCCGGGGCCCGTACACCCGGAGCCCGTACAACCGGAGCCCCTACACACGGAGCCCGTACAACCGGAGCTCGTACACCCAGAGCTTGTACACCCAGAGCCCCTACACCCGGAGCACATACATCCAGAGTCCCTACACCCGGAGTCTCTACACCCAGAGCCCAGACACCCGGAGCCCGTACACCCGGAGCCCGTACACTTGGAGCCCGTACACCCGGAATTTGTACACCCGGAGCCCGTAAACCCGGAGCCCCTACACCCGGAGCCCCTACACTTGGAGCCCGTACACTTGGAGGCCGTACACCTGGAGCCCGTACACCCGGAGCCCCTACACCCGGAGTTCGTATACCCGGAGCCCGTACACTTGGAGCCCCTACACCTGGAGGCCATACACTTGGAGCCCGTACACCCGGAATTTGTACACCCGGAGCCCGTAAACCCGGAGCCCCTACACCCGGAGCCCCTACACTTGGAGCTCGTACACTTGGAGGCCGTACACCTGGAGCCCGTACACCCGGAGATCGTACACCCGGAGCCCGTACACCCGGAATCCCTTCACCCGGAGCCTGTACAGCCGGAGCCCGTACACCCGGAGCCCGTACACCCGGAGCTCGTACACCTGGACCCCGTACACCTGGAGCCCGTACACCCGGAGCTTGTACACCCGGAGCCCCTACACCCAGAGCCCGTACACCCGGAGCCTGTACACCCGGAGCTCGTACACCTGGAACACGTACATCCGAAACCCCAACACCCGGAGCCCGTACACCCGGAGCCCGTACACCCGGAGACCGTACACCCGTAGCTCGTAGACCCGGAGCCAGTACACCCGGAGCCCGTACACCCGTAGCTCGTAGCCCCGGAGCCCGTACACCCGGACCCGTACACCCGGAGCTCGTACATTTGGAGCCCGTACACCCGGAGCTCGTACACCTGGAACCCGTACATCCGGAACCCCAACACCCGGAGCCCGTACACCCGGAGCCTGTACACCCGGAGCCCGAACACCCGTAGCTCATAGACCCAGAGCTCGTACACCCGGAGACCGTACACCCGGAGCTCGTACACCCTGAGCTTGTACACCCGGAGTCCGTACACCCAGAGCCCGTATACCCAGAGCTCGTACACCCAGAGCTTGTACACCCAGAGCCCCTATACCCGGAGCATATACATCCGGAGTCCCTACACGCGGAGTCTCTACACCCAGAGCCCGGACACCCGGAGCCCCTACACCCGGAGCCCGCACACCCGGAGCCCCTACAACCGGAGCCCCTACACCCGGAGCCCGTACACCTGGAGCCCGTACACCTGGAGCCCGTACACCCGGAGCTCGTACATTTGGAGCCCGTACACCCGGAGCTCGTACACTTGGAGCCCGTACACCCGGAATTTGTACATCCGGAGCTTGTACACCCAGAGCCCCTATACCCGGAGCATATACATCCGGAGTCCCTACACGCGGAGTCTCTACACCCAGAGCCCGGACACCCGGAGCCCCTACACCCGGAGCCCGCACACCCGGAGCCCCTACAACCGGAGCCCCTACACCCGGAGCCCGTACACCTGGAGCCCGTACACCTGGAGCCCGTACACCCGGAGCTCGTACATTTGGAGCCCGTATACCCGGAGCCCGTACACTTGGAGCCTGTACACCCGGAATTTGTACATCCGGAACCTCAACACCCGGAGCCTGTACACCCGGAGCCCGTACACCCGGAGCCCGTACACCCGGAGCTCGTACATTTGGAGCCCGTACACCCGGAGCTCGTACACCTGGAACCCGTACATCCGGAACCCCAACACCCGGAGCCCGTACACCCGGAGCCCGTACACCCGGAGCCCGAACACCCGGTGTTCGTACACCCGGAGCTCGTAGACCCGGAGCTCGTAAACCCGGAGACCGCACACCCGGAGCCCCTACAACCGGAGCCCCTACACCCGGAGCCCGTACACCTGGAGCCCGTACACCTGGAGCCCGTACACCCGGAGACCGTACACCCGGAGCTCGTACACCCGGAACCCGTACACCCGGAGCCCGTACACCCGGAGCCCCTATACCCGGAGACCGTACACACGGAGCCCGTACAACCGGAGCCTCTACACCCGGAGCCCGTACAACCGGAGCCCCTACACCCGGAAACCGTACACCTGGAGCCCGTACACTTGGAGCCCGTACACCTGGAGCCCGTACACCCGGAGCTCGTACACCTGGAGCCCGTACACTTGGAGCCCCTACACCCGGAGTTCGTATACCCGGAGCCCGTACACTTGGAGCCCCTACACCTGGAGGCCGTACACTTGGAGCCCGTACACCCGGAATTTGTGCACCCGGAGCCCGTAAACCCAGAGCCCCTACACCCGGAGCCCCTACACTTGGAGCCCGTACACTTGGAGGCCGTACACCCGGAGCCCCTACACCCGGAGCTCGTACACCCGGAGCCCGTACACCCGGAATCCCTTCACCCGGAGCCTGTACAGCCGGAGCCCGTACACCCGGAGCCCGTACACCCGGAGCTCGTACAGCCGGAGCCGTACACCTGGAGCGCGTACACCCGGAGCTTGTACACCCGGAGCCCCTACACCCAGAGCCCGTACACCCGGAACCTGTACACCCGGAGCTCGTACACTTGGAGCCCGTACACCCGGAGCTCGTACACCTGGAACACGTACATCCGGAACCCCAACACCCGGAGTCTGTACACCCAGAGCCCGTACACCCGGAGCCCGTACACCCGTAGCTCGTAGACCCGGAGCCCGTACACCCGGAGCCCGTACACCCGGAGCTCGTACATTTGGAGCCCGTACACCCGGAGCTCGTACATCTGGAACCCGTACATCCGGAACCCCAACACCCGGAGCCCGTACACCCGGAGCCCGTACACCCGGAGCTCGTAGACCCGGAGCTCGTAGACCCGGAGACCGTACACCCGGAGCTCGTACACCCGGAGCTTGTACACCCGGAGTCCGTACACCCAGAGCCCGTATACCCAGAGCTCGTACACCCAGAGCTTGTACACCCAGAGCCCCTACACCCGGAGCACATACATCCGGAGTCCCTACACCTGGAGTCCCTACACCTGGAGTCTCTACACCCAGAGCCCGGACAACCGGAGCCCCTACACCCGGAGTCCGCACACCCAGAGCCCCTACACCCGGAGCTCCTACACCCGGAGCCCTTACACCCGGAGCTCCTAAACCCGGAGCCCCTACACATGGGGCCCGTACACTTGGAGCCCGCACACCCGGAGCCCGTACGCCCGGAGCCCGTACACCCGGAGTCCGTACACCTGGAGCTCGTATATCCGGGGCCCGTACACCCGGAACCCGTACACCCGGAGCCCGTACACCCGGAGACCGTACACATGGAGCCCGTACAACCGGAGCCCCTACACCCGGAGCCCGTACATCCGGAGCGCCTACACCCGGGGCCCGTACACCCGGAGCCCGTACAACCGGAGCCCCTACACACGGAGCCCGTACAACCGGAGCTCGTACACCCAGAGCTTGTACACCCAGAGCCCCTACACCCGGAGCACATACATCCAGAGTCCCTACACCCGGAGTCTCTACACCCAGAGCCCAGACACCCGGAGCCCGTACACCCGGAGCCCGTACACTTGGAGCCCGTACACCCGGAATTTGTACACCCGGAGCCCGTAAACCCGGAGCCCCTACACCCGGAGCCCCTACACTTGGAGCCCGTACACTTGGAGGCCGTACACCTGGAGCCCGTACACCCGGAGCCCCTACACCCGGAGTCCGTACACCCGGAGCTCGTACACTCAGAGCCCGTACACCCGGAGCAGTACACCCGGAGCCTGTACAACTGGAGCTCGTACACCCGGAGCTCGTACACCCGGAGCTCGTACACCCGGAGCTCGTACACCCGAGTCCCTACACCAGGAGAGCGTAATCTTGGAGCCCGTACTCCCGGAGCCCCTACATCCGGAGTCCGTACACCTGGAGCTCGTACACTCGGAGCCCGAACACCCGGAGCTCGTACGCCCGGAGTCCGTTCATCCGGAGCGCGTACACCCGGAGCCCCTACACCTGGAGCTCGTACACCCGGAGCTCGTACACCCGGAGCTCGTACACCCGGAGCCCGTACACCCGGAGCCCGCACACTTGGAGCCCGTACACCCGGAGCCCGTACACCCGGTGCCCGCACACCCGGAGCCCGTACACCCGGAGCCCCTACACATGGAGCCCGTACACCCGGAGTTCGTACACCCGGAGTCCCGACACCTGGAGCCCGTACACCCGGAGCCCGTACACCCGGAGTCCCGACACCCGGAGCCCGCACACTTGGAGCCCGTACACCCGGAGCCCGTACACCCGGAGTCCCGACACCCGGAGCCCGCACACTTGGAGCCCGTACACCCGGAGCCCGTACACCCGGTGCCCGCACACCCGGAGCCCGTACACCCGGAGCCCGTACACCCGGAGTTCGTACACCTGGAGCCCGTACACCCGGAGTCCCGACACCCGGAGCCCGTACACACGAAGCCCCTACACCGGGAGCCCGTACACCCGGATTCCCTACACCCGGAGTCCCTACACCTAGAGCCCGAACACCTGGAGCCCGTACACTCGGAGTCCCTACACCTGGAGCCCGTACACCTGGAGCCTGTACACCTGGAGCCTGTACTCCCGGAGTCCCTACACCCGAAGCCCGTACACCCGGAGCCCGTACACCCGGAGCTCGTACACCCTGAGCCCGTACACCAGAATCGCGTACACCCGGAGCTCGTAAACCTGGAGATCGTACACCCGGAGCTCGTAAACTTGGAGCCCGTACACCCGGAGCTTGAACACCCGGAGCCCGTACACCAGAATCCCGTAGATCCGGAGCTCGTACACATGGAGCTCATACACCCGGAGCTCGTACACCCGGAGCTCATACACCCGGAGTCCCTACACCAGGAGAACGTACTCTTGGAGCCCATACACCCGGAGCCCCTACACCCGGAGTCCGTACACCCGGAGCTTGTACACTCAGAGCCCGTACACCCGGAGCAGTACAACCGGAGCCCGTACACCCGGAGCGCGTACACCCGGAGCCCCTACACCTGGAGCTCGTACACCCGGAGCTCGTACACCCGGAGCCCGTACACCCGGGGCTCGTACACCCGGAGGCCGTACACCTGGAGCTCGTACACCCGGCGCTCATACACCCGGAGCTCGTACACCCTAAGCTCGAACACCCGGAGCCCGAACACCCGGAGCTCGTACACCCGGAGTCCCTACACCCGAAGCCCGTATAACTGGAGCCCGCACACTTGGACCCCATACACCTGGAACCCGCACAGCCGGAGCTCGTACATCCGGAGCTCGTACACCCGGAGCTCGTACACCCGGAGTCCCTACACCAGGAGAACGTACCCTTGGAGCCCCTACACCCGGAAACCGTACACCTGGAGCCCGTACACTTGGAGCCCGTACACCTGGAGCCCGTACACCCGGAGCTCGTACACCTGGAGCCCGTACACTTGGAGCCCCTACACCCGGAGTTCGTATACCCGGAGCCCGTACACTTGGAGCCCCTACACCTGGAGGCCGTACACTTGGAGCCCGTACACCCGGAATTTGTGCACCCGGAGCCCGTAAACCCAGAGCCCCTACACCCGGAGCCCCTACACTTGGAGCCCGTACACTTGGAGGCCGTACACCCGGATCCCTACACCCGGAGCTCGTACACCCGGAGTCCGTACACCCGGAATCCCTTCACCCGGAGCCTGTACAGCCGGAGCCCGTACACCCGGAGCCCGTACACCCGGAGCTCGTACAGCCGGAGCCGTACACCTGGAGCCCGTACACCCGGAGCTTGTACACCCGGAGCCCCTACACCCAGAGCCCGTACACCCGGAACCTGAACACCCGGAGCTCGTACACTTGGAGCCCGTACACCCGGAGCTCGTACACCTGGAACACGTACATCCGGAACCTCAACACCCGGAGTCTGTACACCCAGAGCCCGTACACCCGGAGCCCGTACACCCGTAGCTCGTAGACCCGGAGCCCGTACACCCGGAGCCCGTACACCCAGAGCTCGTACATTTGGAGCCCGTACACCCGGAGCTCGTACACCTGGAACCCGTACACCCGGAGCCCGTACACCCGGAGCTCGTAGACCCGGAGCTCGTAGACCCGGAGACCGTACACCCGGAGCTCGTACACCCAGAGCCCCTACACCCGGAGCTCCTACACCCGGAGCCCGGACACCCGGAGCCCCTACACCCGGAGCCCGCACACCCAGAGCCCCTACACCCGGAGCTCCTACACCCGGAGCCCTTACACCCGGAGCTCGTAGACCCGGAGCCCGTACACCCGGAGCCCGTACACCCAGAGCTCGTACATTTGGAGCCCGTACACCCGGAGCTCGTACACCTGGAACCCGTACATCCGGAGCCCGTACACCCGGAGCCCGTACACCCGGAGCTCGTAGACCCAGAGCCCGGACACCCGGAGCCCCTACACCCGGAGCCCGCACACCCGGAGCCCATACACCCGGAGCTCCTACACCCGGAGCCCGGACACCCGGAGCCCCTACACCCGGAGCCCGCACACCCAGAGCCCCTACACCCGGAGCTCCTACACCCGGAGCCCTTACACCCGGAGCTCCTAAACCCGGAGCCCCTACACACGGGGCCCGTACACTTGGAGCCCGCACACCCGGAGCCCGTACGCCCGGAACCCGTACACCCGGAGTCCGTACACTTGGAGCCCGTACACCTGGAGCTCGTACACCCGGGGCCCGTACACCCGGAACCCGAACACCCGGAGCCCGTACACCCGGAGACCGTACACATGGAGCCCGTACAACCGGAGCCCCTACACCCGGAGCCCGTACATCCGGAGCGCCTACACCCGGGGCCCGTACACCCGGAGCCCGTACAACCGGAGCCCCTACACACGGAGCCCGTACAACCGGAGCTCGTACACCCAGAGCTTGTACACCCAGAGCCCCTACACCCGGAGCACATACATCCAGAGTCCCTACACCCGGAGTCTCTACACCCAGAGCCCAGACACCCGGAGCCCCTACACCCGGAGCCCGTACACTTGGAGTCCGTACACCCGGAATTTGTACACCCGGAGCCCGTAAACCCGGAGCCCCTACAGCCGGAGCCCCTACACTTGGAGCCCGTACACTTGGAGGCCGTACACCTGGAGCCCGTACAC
Source organism: Pristiophorus japonicus (assembly GCF_044704955.1). Lineage (NCBI taxonomy): Eukaryota > Metazoa > Chordata > Chondrichthyes > Pristiophoridae > Pristiophorus > Pristiophorus japonicus. The sequence continues at coordinate 231,174,811 of NC_091979.1, read as the reverse complement.
CCGGAGCCCCTACACCCAGAGTCCGTACACCCGGAGCTCGTACACTCGGAGCCCGTACACCCGGAGCAGTACACCCGGAGCCTGTACAACTGGAGCTCGTACACCCGGAGCTCGTACACCCGGAGCTCGTACAACCGGAGCTCGTACACCCGGAGTCCCTACACCAGGAGAGCGTAATCTTGGAGCCCGTACTCCCGGAGCCCCGACATCCAGAGTCCGTACACCTGGAGCTCGTACACTCGGAGCCCGAACACCCGGAGCTCGTACGCCCGGAGTCCGTTCATCCGGAGCTCGTACACTTGGAGCCCGCACACCCGGAGCGCGTACACCCGGAGCCCCTACACCTGGAGCTCGTACACCCGGAGCTCGTACACCCGGAGCTCATACACCCGGAGCCCGTACACCCGGAGCCCGCACACTTGGAGCCCGTACACCCGGAGCCCGTACACCCGGTGCCCGCACACCCGGAGCCCGTACACCCGGAGCCCCTACACACGGAGCCCGTACACCCGGAGTTCGTACACCCGGAGCCCGTACACCCTGTGCCCGCACACCCGGAGCCCGTACACCCGGAGCCCGTACACTTGGAGCCCCTACACACGGAGCCCGTACACCCGGAGTTCGTACACCCGGAGCCCGTACACCCGGAGTCCCGACACCTGGAGCCCGTACACCCGGAGCCCGTACACACGAAGCCCCTACACCGGGAGCCCGTACACCCGGATTCCCTACACCCGGAGTCCCTACACCTAGAGCCCGAACACCTGGAGCCCGTACACCCGGAGTCCCTACACCTGGAGCCCGTACACCTGGAGCCTGTACTCCCGGAGTCCCTACACCCGAAGCCCGTACACCCGGAGCCCGTACACCCGGAGCTCGTACACCCTGAGCCTGTACACCCGGAGCTCGTAAACCTGGAGCTCGTACAACCGGAGCTCGTAAACCTGGAGCTCGTACACCCGGAGCTCGTAAACTTGGAGCCCGTACACCCGGAGCTTGTACACCCGGAGCCCGTACACCAGAATCCCGTAGATCCGGAACTCGAACACACGGAGCTCATACACCCGGAGCTCGTACACCCGGGGCTCATACACCCGGAGTCCCTACACCAGGAGAACGTACTCTTGGAGCCCGTACACCCGGAGCCCCTACACCCGGAGTCCGTACACCCGGAGCTTGTACACTCAGAGCCCGCACACCCGGAGCAGTACACCCGGAGCCCGTACACCCGGAGCGCGTACACCCGGAGCCCCTACACCTGGAGCTCGTACACCCGGAGCTCGTACACCCGGAGCCCGTACACCCGGGGCTCGTACACCCGGAGGCCGTACACCTGGAGCTCGTACACCCGGCGCTCATACACCCGGAGCTCGTACACCCTAAGCTCGAACACCCGGAGCTCGTACACCCGGAGTCCCTACACCCGAAGCCCGTATAACTGGAGCCCGCACACTTGGACCCCACACACCTGGAACCCGCACAGCCGGAGCTCGTACATCTGGAGCTCGTACACCCGGAGCTCGTACACCCGGAGTCCCTACACCAGGAGAACGTACCCTTGGAGCCCATACACCCGGAGCCCCTACACCCGGAGTCCGTACAACTGGAGCTCGTACACTCAGAGCCCGTACACCCGGAGCAGTACATCCGGAGCCCGTACACCCGGAGCGCGTACACCCGGAGCCCCTACACCTGGAGCTCGTACACCTGGAGCTCGTACACCCGGAGCCCATACACCCGGGGCTCGTACACCCGGAGCCCGTACACTTGGAGCCTGTACACCCGGAGCCCGTACACCCGGAGCTCGTATAACTGGAGCCCGCACACTTGGACCCCATACACCTGGAACCCGTACAGCCGGAGCTCGTACATCCGGAGTCCCTACACCTAGAGCCCATACACCTGGAGCCCGTACACCTGGAGTCCCTACACCCGGAGCTCGTATACCCTGAGTCCCTACACCCGAAGCCCGTACACCCAGAGCCCGTATACCCGGAGACCGTACACACGGAGCCCGTACACTTGGAGCCCGTACACTTGGAGCCCCTACACCCGGAGTTCGTATACCCGGAGCCCATACACTTGGAGCCCCTACACCTGGAGGCCATACACTTGGAGCCCGTACACCCGGAATTTGTACACCCGGAGCCCGTACACCCTGAGCCCATACACTTGGAGCCCCTACACCCGGAGCCCGTACACCCGGAGCTCATACACCCGAAGCCCGTACATCCGGAGTCCCTACACCCGGAGCCCGTACACTCGGAGCCCGTACACCCGAAGCCCCTACACCCGGAGCCCGTACACCCGGAGCTCGTACACCCGGAGCCCGTACACCCGGAGTCCCTACGCCCGAAGCCCGTACACCCGGAGCCCGTACACCCGGAGCTCGTACACCCTGAGCTCGTAAACCTGGAGCTCGTACACCCGGAGCTCATACACTTGGAGCCCGTACACCTGGAGCTTGTACACCCGGAGCCCGTACACCAGAATCCCCTAGATCCGGAGCTCGTGCACATGGAGCTCGTACACCCGGAGCTCGTACACCCGGAGCTCGTACACCCGGAGCTCATACACCCGGAGTCCCTATACCAGGAGAACGTACACTTGGGGCCCGTACACCCGGAGCCCCTACACCCGGAGTCCGTACACCCGGAGCTCGTACACTCAGAGCCCGTACACCTGGAGCGCGTACACCTGGAGCTCGTACAGCCAGAGCTCGTACACCCGGAGCCCGTAAAGCCGGAGCTCGTACACCCGGAGCCCGTACACTTGGAGCCCCTACATCCGTAGTTCGTATACCCGGAGCCCGTACACTTGGAGCCCCTACACCTGGAGGCCATACACTTGGAGTCCGTACACCCGGAATTTGTACACCCGGAGCCCGTACACCCTGAGCCCGTACACTTGGAGCCCCTACACCTGGAGCCCGTACACCCGGAGCTCATACACCCGAAGCCCGTACACCCGGAGTCCCTACACCCGGAGCCCGTACACCCGGAGCCCGTACACCCGAAGCCCCTACACCCGGAGCCTGTACACCCGGAGCTCGTACACCCGGAGCCCGTACACCCGGAGTCCCTACGCCCGAAGCCCGTACACCCGGAGCTCGTACACCCTGAGCTCGTAAACCTGGAGCTCGTACACCCGGAGCTCATACACTTGGAGCCCGTACACCCAGAGCTTGTACACCCGGAGCCCGTACACCAGAATCCCCTAGATCCGGAGCTCGTGCACATGGATCTCATACACCCGGAGCTCGTACACCCGGAGCTCATACACCCGGAGTCCCTACACCAGGAGAACGTACACTTGGGGCCCGTACACCCGGAGACCCTACACCCGGAGTCTGTACACACGGAGCTCGTACACTCAGAGCCCGTACACCTGGAGCGCGTACACCTGGAGCTCGTAAAGCCGGAGCTCGTACACCCGGAGCCCGTACACTTGGAGCCCCTACATCCGTAGTTCGGATACCCGGAGCCCGTACAATTGGAGCCCCTACACCTGGAGGCCATACACTTGGAGTCCGTACACCCGGAATTTGTACACCCGGAGCCCGTACACCCTGAGCCCGTACACTTGGAGCCCCTACACCTGGAGCCCGTACACCCGGAGCTCATACACCCGAAGCCCGTACACCCGGAGTCCCTACACCCGGAGCCCGTACACCCGGAGCCCGTACACCCGAAGCCCCTACACCCGGAGCCTGTACACCCGGAGCTCGTACACCCGGAGCCCGTACACCCGGAGTCCCTACGCCCGAAGCCCGTACACCCGGAGCCCGTACACCCGGAGCTCGTACACCCTGAGCTCGTAAACCTGGAGCTCGTACACCCGGAGCTCATACACTTGGAGCCCGTACGCCCGGAGCTTGTACACCCGGAGCCCGTACACCAGAATCCCCTAGATCCGGTGCTCGTGCACATGGATCTCATACACCCGGAGCTCGTACACCCGGAGCTCATACACCCGGAGTCCCTACACCAGGAGAACGTACACTTGGGGCCCGTACACCCGGAGACCCTACACCCGGAGTCTGTACACACGGAGCTCGTACACTCAGAGCCCGTACACCTGGAGCGCGTACACCTGGAGCTCGTACAGCCGGAGCTCGTACACCCGGAGCCCGCAAAGCCGGAGCTCGTACACCCGGAGCCCGTACACCCGGAGCACGCAAACTTGGAGCCCGTACACACGGAGCCCGTACACCCGGAGCCCGTACACCCGGAGCCCGTACACTTGGAGCCCCTACACCCGGAGCCCGTACACCCGGAGCTCGTACACCCGGAGCCCGTACACCCGGAGTCCCTACACCCGGAGCCCGTACACCCGAAGCCCCTACACCCGGAGCCCGTACACCCGGATTCCCTACAACCGGAGTCCCTACACCTAGAGCCCGAACACCTGGAGCCCGTACACCCGGAGTCCCTACACCTGGAGCACGTACACCTGGAGCCTATGCACCCGGAGTTCCGACACCCGAAGCCCGTACACCCGGAGCCCGTACACCCGGAGCTCGTACAACCTGAGCCCGTACACCCGGAGCTCGTAAACCTGGAGCACGTACACCCGGAGCTCGTAAACTTGGAGCCCGTACACCCGGAGCTTGTACACCCGGAGCCCGTACACCAGAATCCCGTAGATCCGGAGCTCGTACACACGGAGCTCATACACCCGGAGCTCGTACACCCGGAGCTCATACACCCGGAGTCCCTACACCAGGAGAACGTAGTCTTGGAGCTCGTACACCCGGAGCCCCTACACCCGGAGTCCGTACACCCGGAGCTCGTACACTCAGAGCCCGTACACCCGGAGCAGCACACCCGGAGCCCGTACACCCGGAGCGCATACACCCGGAGCCCCTACACCTGGAGCTCGTACACCCGGAGCTCGTACACCCGGAGCCCGAACACTTGGAGCCCGTACACCCGGAGCCCGTACACCCGGAGTTCGTACACCCGGAGCTCGTACACCCTAAGCTCGTACACCCGGAGCCCGTACACCCGGAGCTCATACACCCGGAGTCCCTACACCCGAAGCCTGTATAACTGGAGCCCGCACACTTGGACCCCATACACCTGGAACCCGTACAGCCGGAGTTTGTACATCCGGAGTCCCTACACCTAGAGCCCATACACCTGGAGCCCGTACACCCGGAGTCCCTACACCCTGAGCTCGTACACCTGGAGTCCCTACACCCGAAGCCCGTACACCCGGAGCCCGTACACCCGGAGCCCGGAGCTCGTACACCCTGAGCCCGTACACCCGGAGCTCGTAAACCTGGAGCTCGTACACCCGGAGCTCGTACACCCGGAGCCCGCACACCCGGAGCCCGCACACCCGGAGTCCGTACACCCGGAGCCCGTACACCCGGAGCCCGTACACTTGGAGCCCCTACACCCGGAGCCCGTACACCCGGATCTCGTACACCCGGAGCCACGGAGCCTGTACACTTGGAGTCCGCACACCCGGAACCCGTACACCCGGAGCCCGTACACTTGGAGCCCGTACACCCGGAGCTCGTACACCCGGGGCCCGTACACCCGGAGCCCGTACACTTGGAGCCCGTACACCTGGAGCACGTACACCCGGAGCTCGTACAGACGGAGACAGTACACTTGGAGCCCCTACACACGGAGCCCGTACACTAGGAGTCTGCACACCTGGAGCCCGCACACCCGGAGCCCGTACACTCGGAGCTCGTACACCCGGGGCCCGTACACCCGGAGACCGTACACACGGAGCTCGTACACCCGGAGTCGGTACACCCGGAGCCCGTACACCCAGAGCTCATACACCCGGAGCTTGTACACCCGGAGCCTGTACACCAGAATCCCATAGATCCGGAGCTCGTACACACGGAGCTCGTACACCCGGAGCTCGTACACCCGGAGCTCATACACCCGGAGTCCCTATACCTGGAGACCGTACACACGGAGCTCGTACACCCGGAGCCCCTACACCTGGAGCTCGTACACCCGGAGCTCGTACACCCGAAGCCCGTACACCCGGGGCTCGTACACCCGGAGCCCGTACACTCGGAGCTCGTACACCCGGGGCCCGTACACCCGGAGACCGTACACCCGGAGTCCCTACACCCGGAGCCCGTACACCCGAAGCCCCTACACCCGGAGCCCGTACACCCGGATTCCCTACAACCGGAGTCCCTACACCTAGAGCCCGAACACCTGGAGCCCGTACACCCGGAGTCCCTACACCTGGAGCACGTACACCTGGAGCCTATGCACCCGGAGTTCCGATACCCGAAGCCCGTACACCCGGAGCCCGTACACCCGGAGCTCGTACAACCTGAGCCCGTACACCCGGAGCTCGTAAACCTGGAGCTCGTACACCCGGAGCTCGTAAACTTGGAGCCCGTACACCCGGAGCTTGTACACCCGGAGCCCGTACACCAGAATCCCGTAGATCCGGAGCTCGTACACACGGAGCTCATACACCCGGAGCTCGTACACCCGGAGCTCATACACCCGGAGTCCCTACACCAGGAGAACGTAGTCTTGGAGCTCGTACACTCAGAGCCCGTACACCCGGAGCAGCACACCCGGAGCCCGTACACCCGGAGCGCATACACCCGGAGCCCCTACACCTGGAGCTCGTACACCCGGAGCTCGTACACCCGGAGTTCGTACACCCGGAGCTCGTACACCCTAAGCTCGTACCCGGAGCCCGTACACCCGGAGCTCGTACACCCGGAGTCCCTACAACCGAAGCCTGTATAACTGGAGCCCGCACACTTGGACCCCATACACCTGGAACCCGTACAGCCGGAGTTTGTACATCCGGAGTCCCTACACCTAGAGCCCATACACCTGGAGCCCGTACACCCGGAGTCCCTACACCCTGAGCTCGTACACCTGGAGTCCCTACACCCGAAGCCCGTACACCCGGAGCCCGTACACCCGGAGCCCGGAGCTCGTACACCCTGAGCCCGTACACCCGGAGCTCGTAAACCTGGAGCTCGTACACTCGGAGCTCGTACACCCGGAGCCCGCATACCCGGAGCCCGTACACCCGGAGCCCGTACACCCGGAGCCCGTACACTTGGAGCCCCTACACCCGGAGCCCGTACACCCGGAGCTCGTACACCCGGAGCCACGAAGCCTGTACACTTGGAGTCCGCACACCCGGAACCCGTACACCCGGAGCCCGTACACTTGGAGCCCGTACACCCGGAGCTCGTACACCCGGGGCCCGTACACCCGGAGCCCGTACACTTGGAGCCCGTACACCTGGAGCCCGTACACCCGGAGCTCGTACACACGGAGACAGTACACCGGGAGCTCGTACACCTGGAGCCCGTACACCTCGAGCTCGTACACCCGGAACCCGTAAACTCGGAGCCCGTACACCCGGAGCGCCTACACCCGGGGCCCGTACAACCGGAGCCCGTACAACCGGAGCCTCTACACCCGGAGACCGTACATCTGGAGCCCGTACACTTGGAGCCCGTACACCTGGAGCCCGTACACCCGGAGCTCGTACACCTGGAGCCCATACACTTGGAGCCCCTACACCCGGAGTTCGTATACCCGGAGCCCGTACACTTGGAGCCCCTACACCTGGAGGCCGTACACTTGGAGCCCGTACACCCGGAATTTGTACACCCGGAGCCCGTAAACCCGGAGCCCCTACACCCGGAGCCCCTACACTTGGAGCCCGTACACTTGGTGGCCGTACACCTGGAGCCCGTACACCCGGAGCTCGTACACCCGGAGCCCGTACACCCGGAGCCCCTGCACCCGGAGATCCTAAACCCGGAACCCCTACACACGGAGCCTGTACAATTGGAGTCCGCACACCCGGAACCCGTACACCCGGAGCCCGTACACTTGGAGCCCGTACACCCGGGGCCCGTACACCCGGAACCCGTACACCCGGAGCCCGTACACTTGGTGCCCCTACACCCGGAGTTCGTATACCCGGAGCCCGTACACCCGGAGCCCGTACACCCGGAGCCCCTACACTCGGAGCCCGTATACCCGGAGCCCGTACACTTGGAGCCCCTACACCCGGAGCCCGTACACCCAGAACGTACACTTGGAGCCCCTACACACGGAGCCCGTACACCCGGAGCTCATACACCCGGAGCCCGAACACCCGGAGTCCCGACACCCGGAGCCCGTACACCCGGAGCCCGTACACCCGGAGCCCGTACACCCGAAGCCCCTACACCGGGAGCCCGTACACCCGGATTCCTTACACCCGGAGTCCCTACACCTAGAGCCCGAACACCTGGAGCCCGTACACCCGGAGTCCCTACACCTGGAGCCCGTACACCTGGAGCCTGTACACCCGGAGTCCCTACACCCGAAGCCCGTACACCCGGAGCCCGTACACCCGGAGCTCGTACACCCTGAGCCCGTACACCCGGAGCTCGTAAACATGGAGCTCGTACACCCGGAGCTCGTAAACCTGGAGCTCGTACACCCGGAGCTCGTAAACTTGGAGCCCGTACACCCGGAGCTTGTACACCCGGAGCCCGTACACCAGAATCCCGTAGATCCGGAGCTCGTACACACGGAGCTCATACACCCGGAGCTCGTACACCCGGAACCCGTACACTTGGAGCCCGTACACTCGGAGCCCATACACCCGGGGCCCGTACACCCGGAGCCCGTACATCCGGAGACCGTACACCCGGAGCCCCTACATCCGGAGACCGTACACCCGGAGACCGTACACCCGGAGCCCCTACACCCGGAGCGCCTACACCCGGGGCCCGTACACCCGGAGCCCGTACAACCAGAGACCCTACACCCGGAGAGCGTACACCTGGAGCCCGTACACTTGGAGCCCCAACACACGGAGTTCATATACCCGGAGCCCGTACACTTGGAGCCCCGACACTCGGAACCCGTACACCCGGAGCCCGTATACCCGGAGCCCGTACACTTGGAGCCCCTACACCCGGAGTCCGTACACCTGGAGCTCGTACACCCGGGGTTCGTACACCCGGAGCCTGTACACCCGGAGCTCGTACACCTGGAGTTCGTACACCCGGAGCTCGTACACTCGGAGCTCGTACACCTGGAGCTCGTACACCCGGAGTTCGTACACCCGGAGCCCGCACACCCGGAGCTCGTACACCCGGAACCCGTACACTTGGAGCCCGTACACTCGGAGCCCATACACCCGGGGCCCGTACACCCGGAGCCCGTACATCCGGAGACCGTACACCCGGAGCCCCTACATCCGGAGACCGTACACCCGGAGACCGTACACCCGGAGCCCCTACACCCGGAGCGCCTACACCCGGGGCCCGTACACCCGGAGCCCGTACAACCGGAGACCCTACACCCGGAGACCGTACACCTGGAGCCCCTACACCCGGAGTTCGTATACCCGGAGCCCGTACACACGGAGCCCGTACACCCGGAGCTCGTACACCTGGAGCCCGTACACACGGAGCTCGTACACCCGGAGACCGTACACTTGGTGCCCCTACACCCGGAGTTCGTATACCCGGAGCCCGTACACTTGGAGCCCCTACACCTGGAGGTCATACACTTGGAGCCCGTACACCCGGAATTTGTACACCCGGAGCTCGTAAACCCGGAGCCCCTAAACTTGGAGCCCGTACACTTGGAGGCCGTACACCTGGAGCCCGTACACCCGGAGCTCGTACACACGGAGTTCGTACACATGGAGCCCCTACACCTGGAGCCCATACACCCGGAGCCCGTACACCTGGAGTTCGTAGACCTGGAGTTCATACACCCGGAGCCCCTACACCCGGAGCCGATACACCAGAGCCCGTACACCCAGAGCTCGTACGCCCGGAGCCTGTACACCCGGAGTTCATACACCCGGAGTTCGTACACCCGAAGCCCGTACACCCGGAGCCCGTACACCCGGAGCCCCTACACCCGGAGCCCGTACACCCAGAACGTACACTTGGAGCCCCTACACACGGAGCCCGTACACCCGGAGCTCGTACACCCGGAGCCCGAACACCCGGAGTCCCGATACCCGGAGCCCGTTCACCCGGAGCCCGTACACCCGGAGCCCGTACACCGGGAGCCCGTGCACCCGGATTCCCTACACCCGGAGTCCTTACACCTAGAGCCCGAACACCTGGAGCCCGTACACCCGGAGTCCCTACACCTGGAGCCCGTACACCTGGAGCCTGTACACCCAGAATCCCTACACCCGAAGCCCGTACACCCGGAGCCCGTACACCCGGAGCTCGTACACTCTGAGCCCGTACACCCGGAGCTCGTAAACATGGAGCTCGTACACCCGGAGCTCGTAAACCTGGAGCTCGTACACCCGGAGCTCGTAAACTTGGAGCCCGTACACCCGGAGCTTGTACACCCGGAGCCCGTACACCAGAATCCCGTAGATCCGGAGCTCGTACACACGGAGCTCATACACCCGGAGCTCGTACACCCAGAGCCCGTATACCCGGAGCTCGTAAACCGGAGTTCCTACACCTTGAGCACGTACACCCGGAGCCTGGACACCCGGAGCCCGTACACCCGGAGACCGTACACCCGGAGCCCCTACACCCGGAGACCGTACACCCGGAGACCGTACACCCGGAGACCGTACACCTGGAGCCCGTACATCCGGAGCGCCTACACCCGGGGCCCGTACACCCGGAGCCCGTACAACCGGAGACCCTACACCCGGAGACCGTACACCTGGAGCCCGTACACTTGGAGCCCGTACACCTGGAGCCCGTACACCCGGAGCTCGTACACTTGGAGCCCCAACACACGGAGTTCATATACCCGGAGCCCGTACACTTGGAGCCCCGACACTCGGAACCCGTACACCCGGAGCCCGTATACCCGGAGCCCGTACACTTGGAGCCCCTACACCCGGAGTCTGTACACCTGGAGCTCGTACACCCGGGGTTCGTACACCCGGAGCCTGTACACCCGGAGCTCGTACACCTGGAGTTCGTACACACGGAGCTCGTACACTCGGAGTTCGTACACCCGGAGCTCGTACACCCGGAGCCCGTACACCCGGAGCCGTACACCCGGAGCCCGTACACCCGGAGCTTGTACACCCGGAGTCCCTACACCCGGAGCCCGTACACCCGGAGCCCGTACACCCGGAGCTCGTACACTTGGAGACCGTACACCCGGAGCTCGTACACCCGGAGCCCCTACACCCGGAGCTGGTACACGCGGAGCCCCTACAACTGGAGCCCGTACACCCGGAGCTCGTACACCCAGAGCCCGTACACTTGGAGCCCCTACACTCGGAGATTGTACACCCGGAGCCTGAACACTTGGAGCCTGTACACCCGGAGCCCGTACACCCGGAGCTCGTACACCGGGAGCTCGTACACCTGGAGCCCGTACACCCGGAGCTCGTACATCCGGAACCCGTAAACTCGGAGCCCGTACACCCAGAGCCCATACACCCGGGGCCCGTACACCCGGAGCCCGTACACCCGGAGACCGTACACCCGGAGCCCCTACACCCTGAGACCGTACACCCGGAGCCCGTACAACCGGAGCCCCTACACCCGGAGACCGTACATCCGGAGCGCCTACACCCGGGGCCCGTACACCCGGAGCCCGTACAACCGGAGCCCCTACACCCGGAGACCGTACATCTGGAGCCCGTACACCTGGAGCCCGTACACCCGGAGCTCGTACACCTGGAGCCCATACACTTGGAGCCCCTACACCCGGAGTTCGTATACCCGGAGCCCGTACACTTGGAGCCCCTACACCTGGAGGCCGTACACTTGGAGCCCGTACACCCGGAATTTGTACACCCGGAGCCCGTAAACCCGGAGCCCCTACACCCGGAGCCCCTACACTTGGAGCCCGTACACTTGGTGGCCGTACACCTGGAGCCCGTACACCCGGAGCTCGTACACCCGGAGCCCGTACACCCGGAGCCCCTGCACCCGGAGATCCTAAACCCGGAACCCCTACACACGGAGCCTGTACAATTGGAGTCCGCACACCGGAACCCGTACACCCGGAGCCCGTACACTTGGAGCCCGTACACCTGGGGCCCGTACACCCGGAACCCGTACACCCGGAGCCCGTACACTTGGAGCCCGTACACCTGGAGCCCGTACACACGGAGCTCGTACACCCGGAGACCATACACTTGGTGCCCCTACACCCGGGGTTCGTATACCCGGAGCCCGTACACCCGGAGCCCGTACACCCGGAGCCCCTACACTCGGAGCCCGTATACCCGGAGCCCGTACACTTGGAGCTCCTACACCCGGAGCCCGTACACCCAGAACGTACACTTGGAGCCCCTACACACGGAGCCCGTACACCCGGAGCTCATACACCCGGAGCCCGAACACCCGGAGTCCCGACACCCGGAGCCCGTACACCCGGAGCCCGTACACCCGAAGCCCCTACACCGGGAGCCCGTACACCCGGATTCCCTACACCCGGAGTCCCTACACCTAGAGCCCGAACACCTGGAGCCCGTACACCCGGAGCCCGTACACCCGGAGCCCCTGCACCCGGAGATCCTAAACCCGGAACCCCTACACACGGAGCCTGTACAATTGGAGTCCGCACACCCGGAACCCGTACACCCGGAGCCCGTACACTTGGAGCCCGTACACCCGGGGCCCGTACACCCGGAACCCGTACACCCGGAGCCCGTACACTTGGTGCCCCTACACCCGGAGTTCGTATACCCGGAGCCCGTACACCCGGAGCCCGTACACCCGGAGCCCCTACACTCGGAGCCCGTATACCCGGAGCCCGTACACTTGGAGCCCCTACACCCGGAGCCCGTACACCCAGAACGTACACTTGGAGCCCCTACACACGGAGCCCGTACACCCGGAGCTCATACACCCGGAGCCCGAACACCCGGAGTCCCGACACCCGGAGCCCGTACACCCGGAGCCCGTACACCCGGAGCCCCTACACCGGGAGCCCGTACACCCGGATTCCTTACACCCGGAGTCCCTACACCTAGAGCCCGAACACCTGGAGCCCGTACACCCGGAGTCCGTACACCTGGAGCCCGTACACCTGGAGCCTGTACACCCGGAGTCCCTACACCCGAAGCCCGTACACCCGGAGCCCGTACACCCGGAGCTCGTACACCCTGAGCCCGTACACCCGGAGCTCGTAAACATGGAGCTCGTACACCCGGAGCTCGTAAACCTGGAGCTCGTACACCCGGAGCTCGTAAACTTGGAGCCCGTACACCCGGAGCTTGTACACCCGGAGCCCGTACACCAGAATCCCGTAGATCCGGAGCTCGTACACACGGAGCTCATACACCCGGAGCTCGTACACCCGGAACCCGTACACTTGGAGCCCGTACACCCGGAGCCCACACACCCGGGGCCCGTACACCCGGAGCCCGTACACCCGGAGACCGTACACCCGGAGCCCCTACACCCGGAGACCGTACACCCGGAGACCGTACACCCGGAGCCCCTACACCCGGAGACCGTACATCCGGAGCGCCTACACCCGGGGCCCGTACACCCGGAGCCCGTACAACCGGAGACTCGACACCCGGAGACCGTACACCTGGAGCCCGTACACTTGGAGCCCCAACACACGGAGTTCATATACCCGGAGCCCGTACACTTGGAGCCCCGACACTCGGAACCCGTACACCCGGAGCCCGTATACCCGGAGCCCATACACTTGGAGCCCCTACACCCGGAGTCCGTACACCTGGAGCTCGTACACCCGGGGTTCGTACACCCGGAGCCTGTACACCCGGAGCTCGTACACCTGGAGATCGTACACCCGGAGCTCGTACACTCGGAGCTCGTACACCTGGAGCTCGTACACCCGGAGTTCGTACACCCGGAGCCCGCACACCCGGAGCTCGTACACCCGGAACCCGTACACTTGGAGCCCGTACACTCGGAGCCCATACATCCGGGGCCCGTACACCCGGAGCCCGTACATCCGGAGACCGTACACCCGGAGCCCCTACATCCGGAGACCGTACACCCGGAGACCGTACACCCGGAGCCCCTACACCCGGAGCGCCTACACCCGGGGCCCGTACACCCGGAGCCCGTACAACCGGAGACCCTACACCCGGAGACCGTACACCTGGAGCCCCTACACCCGGAGTTCGTATACCCGGAGCCCGTACACACGGAGCCCGTACACCCGGAGCTCGTACACCTGGAGCCCGTACACACGGAGCTCGTACACCCGGAGACCGTACACTTGGTGCCCCTACACCCGGAGTTCGTATACCCGGAGCCCGTACACTTGGAGCCCCTACACCTGGAGGTCATACACATGGAGCCCGTACACCCGGAATTTGTACACCCGGAGCTCGTAAACCCGGAGCCCCTAAACTTGGAGCCCGTACACTTGGAGGCCGTACACCTGGAGCCCGTACACCCGGAGCTCGTACACACGGAGTTCGTACACATGGAGCCCCTACACCTGGAGCCCATACACCCGGAGCCCGTACACCTGGAGTTCGTAGACCTGGAGTTCATACACCCGGAGCCCCTACACCCGGAGCCGATACACCAGAGCCCGTACACCCAGAGCTCGTACGCCCGGAGCCTGTACACCCGGAGTTCATACACCCGGAGTTCGTACACCCGAAGCCCGTACACCCGGAGCCCGTACACCCGGAGCCCCTACACCCGGAGCCCGTACACCCAGAACGTACACTTGGAGCCCCTACACACGGAGCCCGTACACCCGGAGCTCGTATACCCGGAGCCCGAACACCCGGAGTCCCGATACCCGGAGCCCGTTCACCCGGAGCCCGTACACCCGGAGCCCGTACACCGGGAGCCCGTACACCCGGATTCCCTACACCCGGAGTCCTTACACCTAGAGCCCGAACACCTGGAGCCCGTACACCCGGAGTCCCTACACCTGGAGCCCGTACACCTGGAGCCTGTACACCCAGAATCCCTACACCCGAAGCCCGTAAACCCGGAGCCCGTACACCCGGAGCTCGTACACTCTGAGCCCGTACACCCGGAGCTCGTAAACATGGAGCTCGTACACCCGGAGCTCGTAAACCTGGAGCTCGTACACCCGGAGCTCGTAAACTTGGAGCCCGTACACCCGGAGCTTGTACACCCGGAGCCCGTACACCAGAATCCCGTAGATCCGGAGCTCGTACACACGGAGCTCATACACCCGGAGCTCGTACACCCAGAGCCCGTATACCCGGAGCTCGTAAACCGGAGTTCCTACACCTTGAGCACGTACACCCGGAGCCTGTACACCCGGAGCCCGTACACCCGGAGACCGTACACCCGGAGCCCCTACACCCGGAGACCGTACACCCGGAGACCGTACACCCGGAGACCGTACACCTGGAGCCCGTACATCCGGAGCGCCTACACCCGGGGCCCGTACACCCGGAGCCCGTACAACCGGAGACCCTACACCCGGAGACCGTACACCTGGAGCCCGTACACTTGGAGCCCGTACACCTGGAGCCCGTACACCCGGAGCTCGTACACTTGGAGCCCCAACACACGGAGTTCATATACCCGGAGCCCGTACACTTGGAGCCCCGACACTCGGAACCCGTACACCCGGAGCCCGTATACCCGGAGCCCGTACACTTGGAGCCCCTACACCCGGAGTCTGTACACCTGGAGCTCGTACACCCGGGGTTCGTACACCCGGAGCCTGTACACCCGGAGCTCGTACACCTGGAGTTCGTACACCCGGAGCTCGTACACTCGGAGTTCGTACACCCGGAGCTCGTACACCCGGAGCCCGTACACCCGGAGCCGTACACCCGGAGCCCGTACACCCGGAGCTTGTACACCCGGAGTCCCTACACCCGGAGCCTGTACACCCGGAGCCCGTACACCCGGAGCTCGTACACTTGGAGACCGTACACCCGGAGCTCGTACACCCGGAGCCCCTACACCCGGAGCTGGTACACGCGGAGCCCCTACAACTGGAGCCCGTACACCCGGAGCTCGTACACCCAGAGCCCGTACACTTGGAGCCCCTACACTCGGAGATTGTACACCCGGAGCCTGAACACTTGGAGCCTGTACACCCGGAGCCCGTACACCCGGAGCTCGTACACCGGGAGCTCGTACACCTGGAGCCCGTACACCCGGAGCTCGTACATCCGGAACCCGTAAACTCGGAGCCCGTACACCCAGAGCCCATACACCCGGGGCCCGTACACCCGGAGCCCGTACACCCGGAGACCGTACACCCGGAGCCCCTACACCCTGAGACCGTACACCCGGAGCCCGTACAACCGGAGCCCCTACACCCGGGGCCCGTACACCCGGAGCCCGTACAACCGGAGCCTCTACACCCGGAGACCGTACATCTGGAGCCCGTACACCTGGAGCCCGTACACCCGGAGCTCGTACACCTGGAGCCCATACACTTGGAGCCCCTACACCTGGAGTTCGTATACCCGGAGCCCGTACACTTGGAGCCCCTACACCTGGAGGCCGTACACTTGGAGCCCGTACACCCGGAATTTGTACACCCGGAGCCCGTAAACCCGGAGCCCCTACACCCGGAGCCCCTACACTTGGAGCCCGTACACTTGGTGGCCGTACACCTGGAGCCCGTACACCCGGAGCTCGTACACCCGGAGCCCGTACACCCGGAGCCCCTGCACCCGGAGATCCTAAACCCGGAACCCCTACACACGGAGTCTGTACAATTGGAGTCCGCACACCCGGAACTCGTACACCCGGAGCCCGTACACTTGGAGCCCGTACACCTGGGGCCCGTACACCCGGAACCCGTACACCCGGAGCCCGTACACTTGGAGCCCGTACACCTGGAGCCCGTACACACGGAGCTCGTACACCCGGAGACCATACACTTGGTGCCCCTACACCCGGGGTTCGTATACCCGGAGCCCGTACACCCGGAGCCCGTACACCCGGAGCCCCTACACTCGGAGCCCGTATACCCGGAGCCCGTACACTTGGAGCTCCTACACCCGGAGCCCGTACACCCAGAACGTACACTTGGAGCCCCTACACACGGAGCCCGTACACCCGGAGCTCATACACCCGGAGCCCGAACACCCGGAGTCCCGACACCCGGAGCCCGTACACCCGGAGCCCGTACACCCGGAGCCCGTACACCCGAAGCCCCTACACCGGGAGCCCGTACACCCGGATTCCCTACACCCGGAGTCCCTACACCTAGAGCCCGAACACCTGGAGCCCGTACACCCGGAGTCCCTACACCTGGAGCCCGTACACCTGGAGCCTGTACACCCGGAGTCCCTACACCCGAAGCCCGTACACCCGGAGCCCGTACACCCGGAGCCCGTACACCGGGAGCCCGTACACCCGGATTCCCTACACCCGGAGTCCCTACACCTAGAGCCCGAACACCTGGAGCCCGTACACCCGGAGTCCCTACACCTGGAGCCCGTACACCTGGAGCCTGTACACCCGGAGTCCCTACACCCGAAGCCCGTACACCCGGAGCCCGTACACCCGGAGCTCGTACACCCTGAGCCCGTACACCCGGAGCTCGTAAACATGGAGCTCGTACACCCGGAGCTCGTAAACCTGGAGCTCGTACACCCGGAGCTCGTAAACTTGGAGCCCGTACACCCGGAGCTTGTACACCCGGAGCCCGTACACCAGAATCCCGTAGATCCGGAGCTCGTACACCCGGAGCCCGCACACCCGGAGCTCGTACACCCGGAACCCATACACCCGGAGACCGTACACCCGGAGCCCATACACCCGGGGCCCGTACACCCGGAGCCCGTACATCCGGAGACCGTACACCCGGAGCCCCTACACCCGGAGCACGTACAACCGGAGACCGTACACCCGGAGACCGTACACCTGGAGCCCCTACACCCGGAGTTCGTATACCCGGCGCCCGTATACCTGGAGCCCCTACACCTGGAGGCCATACACTTGGAGCCCGTACACCCGGAATTTGTACACCCGGAGCCCGTACACCAGAATCCCGTAGATCCGGAGCTCGTACACACGGAGCTCATACACCCGGAGCTCATACACCCAGAGCCCGTATACCCGGAGCTCGTAAACCGGAGTTCCTACACCTTGAGCACGTACACCCGGAGCCGGTACACCCGGAGCCCGTACACCCGGAGACCGTACACCCGGAGCCCCTACACCCGGAGACCGTACACCCGGAGACCGTACACCCGGAGACCGTACACCTGGAGCCCGTACATCCGGAGCGCCTACACCCGGGGACCGTACACCCGGAGCCCGTACAACCGGAGACCCTACACCCGGAGCCCGTACACCCAGAACGTACACTTGGAGCCCCTACACACGGAGCCCGTACACCCGGAGCTCATACACCCGGAGCCCGAACACCCGGAGTCCCGACACCCGGAGCCCGTACACCCGGAGCCCGTACACCCGGAGCCCGTACACCCGAAGCCCCTACACCGGGAGCCCGTACACCCGGATTCCCTACACCCGGAGTCCCTACACCTAGAGCCCGAACACCTGGAGCCCGTACACCCGGAGTCCCTACACCTGGAGCCCGTACACCTGGAGCCTGTACACCCGGAGTCCCTACACCCGAAGCCCGTACACCCGGAGCCCGTACACCCGGAGCTCGTACACCCTGAGCCCGTACACCCGGAGCTCGTAAACATGGAGCTCGTACACCCGGAGCTCGTAAACCTGGAGCTCGTACACCCGGAGCTCGTAAACTTGGAGCCCGTACACCCGGAGCTTGTACACCCGGAGCCCGTACACCAGAATCCCGTAGATCCGGAGCTCGTACACCCGGAGCCCGCACACCCGGAGCTCGTACACCCGGAACCCGTACACCCGGAGACCGTACACCCGGAGCCCATACACCCGGGGCCCGTACACCCGGAGCCCGTACATCCGGAGACCGTACACCCGGAGCCCCTACATCCGGAGACCGTACACCCGGAGACCGTACACCCGGAGCCCCTACACCCGGAGACCGTACATGCGGAGCGCCTACACCCGGGGCCCGTACACCCGGAGCCCGTACAACTGGAGACCCTACACCCGGAGACCATACACCTGGAGCCCCTACACCCGGAGTTCGTATACCCGGAGCCCGTATACCTGGAGCCCCTACACCTGGAGGCCATACACTTGGAGCCCGTACACCCGGAATTTGTACACCCGGAGCCCGTACACCAGAATCCCGTAGATCCGGAGCTCGTACACACGGAGCTCATACACCCGGAGCTCGTACACCCAGAGCCTGTATACCCGGAGCTCGGAAACGGGAGTTCCTACACCTTGAGCACGTACACCCGGAGCCTGTACACCCGGAGCCCGTACACCCTGGGACCGTACACCCGGAGCCCCTACACCCGGAGACCGTACACCCGGAGACCGTACACCCGGAGCCCCTACACCCGGAGACCGTACACCTGGAGCCCGTACATCCGGAGCGCCTACACCCGGGGCCCGTACACCCGGAGCCCGTACAACCGGAGCTCGTACACACGGAGCTCATACACCCGGAGCTCGTACACCCAGAGCCCGTATACCCGGAGCTCGTAAACCGGAGTTCCTACACCTTGAGCACGTACACCCGCAGCCTGTACACCCGGAGCCCGTACACCCGGAGACCGTACACCCGGAGCCCCTACACCCGGAGACCGTACACCCGGAGACCGTACACCCGGAGACCGTACACCTGGAGCCCGTACATCCGGAGCGCCTACACCCGGGGCCCGTACACCCGGAGCCCGTACAACCGGAGACCCTACACCCGGAGCCCGTACACCCAGAACGTACACTTGGAGCCCCTACACACGGAGCCCGTACACCCGGAGCTCATACACCCGGAGCCCGAACACCCGGAGTCCCGACACCCGGAGCCCGTACACCCGGAGCCCGTACACCCGGAGCCCGTACACCCGAAGCCCCTACACCGGGAGCCCGTACACCCGGATTCCCTACACCCGGAGTCCCTACACCTAGAGCCCGAACACCTGGAGCCCGTACACCCGGAGTCCCTACACCCGAAGCCCGTACACCCGGAGCCCGTACACCCGGAGCTCGTACACCCTGAGCCCGTACACCCGGAGCACGTAAACATGGAGCTCGTACACCCGGAGCTCGTAAACCTGGAGCTCGTACACCCGGAGCTCGTAAACTTGGAGCCCGTACACCCGGAGCTTGTACACCCGGAGCCCGTACACCAGAATCCCGTAGATCCGGAGCTCGTACACCCGGAGCCCGCACACCCGGAGCTCGTACACCCGGAACCCATACACCCGGAGACCGTACACCCGGAGCCCATACACCCGGGGCCCGTACACCCGGAGCCCGTACATCCGGAGACCGTACACCCGGAGCCCCTACACCCGGAGCCCGTACAACCGGAGACCCTACACCCGGAGACCGTACACCTGGAGCTCCTACACCCGGGGTTCATATACCCGGCGCCCGTATACCTGGAGCCCCTACACCTGGAGGCCATACACTTGGAGCCCGTACACCCGGAATTTGTACACCCGGAGCCCGTACACCAGAATCCCGTAGATCCGGAGCTCGTACACACGGAGCTCATACACCCGGAGCTCGTACACCCAGAGCCCGTATACCCGGAGCTCGTAAACCGGAGTTCCTACACCTTGAGCACGTACACCCGGAGCCTGTACACCCGGAGCCCGTACACCCGGAGACCGTACACCCGGAGCCCCTACACCCGGAGACCGTACACCCGGAGACCGTACACCCGGAGCCCCTACACCCGGAGACCGTACACCTGGAGCCCGTACATCCGGAGCGCCTACACCCGGGGCCCGTACACCCGGAGCCCGTACAACCGGAGACCCTACACCCGGAGACCGTACACCTGGAGCCCGTACACTTGGAGCCCGTACACCTGGAGCCCGTACACCCGGAGCTCATACACTTGGAGCCCCAACACACGGAGTTCATATACCCGGAGCCCGTACACTTGGAGTCCCGACACTCGGAACCCGTACACCCGGAGCCCGTATACCCGGAGCCCGTACACTTGGAGCCCCTACACCCGGAGTCTGTACACCTGGAGCTCGTACACCCGGGGTTCGTACACCCGGAGCCTGTACACCCAGAGCTCGTACACCTGGAGTTCGTACACCCGGTGCTCGTACACTCGGAGTTCGTACACCCGGAGCTCGTACACCCGGAGCCCGTACACCCGGAGCCGTACACCCGGAGCCCGTACACCCGGAGCTTGTACACCCGGAGTCCCTACACCCGGAGCCCGTACACCCGGAGCCCGTACACCCGGAGCTCGTACACTTGGAGACCGTACACCCGGAGCTCGTACACCCGGAGCCCCTACACGCGGAGCTGGTACACGCGGAGCCCCTACAACTGGAGCCCGTACACCCGGAGCTCGTACACCCAGAGCCCGTACACTTGGAGCCCCTACACTCGGAGATTGTACACCCGGAGCCTGAACACTTGGAGCCTGTACACCCGGAGCCCGTACACCCGGAGCTCGTACACCGGGAGCTCGTACACCTGGAGCCCGTACACCCGGAGCTCGTACACCCGGAACCCGTAAACTCGGAGCCCGTACACCCAGAGCCCATACACCCGGGGCCCGTACACCCGGAGCCCGTACACCCGGAGACCGTACACCCGGAGCCCCTACACCCTGAGACCGTACACCCGGAGCCCGTACAACCGGAGCCCCTACGCCCGGAGACCGTACATCTGGAGCGCCTACACCCGGGGCCCGTACACCCGGAGCCCGTACAACCGGAGCCTCTACACCCGGAGACCGTACATCCCGAGCCCGTACACCTGGAGCCCGTACACCCGGAGCTCGTACACCTGGAGCCCATACACTTGGAGCCCCTACACCCGGAGTTCGTATACCCGGAGCCCGTATACTTGGAGCCCCTACACCTGGAGGCCGTACACTTGGAGCCCGTACACCCGGAATTTGTACACCCGGAGCCCGTAAACCCAGAGCCCCTACACCCGGAGCCCCTACACTTGGAGCCCGTACACTTGGTGGCCGTACACCTGGAGCCCGTACACCCGGAGCTCGTAAACCCGGAGCCCGTACACCCGGAGCCCGTACACCCGGAACCCCTGCACCCGGAGATCCTAAACCCGGAACCCCTACACACGGAGCCTGTACAATTGGAGTCCGCACACCCGGAACCCGTACACCCGGAGCCCGTACACTTGGAGCCCGTACACCCGGGGCCCGTACACCCGGAACCCGTACACCCGGAGCCCGTACACTTGGAGCCCGTACACCTGGAGCCCGTACACACGGAGCTCGTACACCCGGAGACCGGACACTTGGTGCCCCTACACCCGGAGTTCGTATACCCGGAGCCCGTACACCCGGAGCCCCTACACTCGGAGCCCGTATACCCGGAGCCCGTACACTTGGAGCCCCTACACCCGGAGCCCGTACACCCAGAACGTACACTTGGAGCCCCTACACACGGAGCCCGTACACCCGGAGCTCATACACACGGAGCCCGAACACCCGGAGTCCCGACACCCGGAGCCCGTACTCCCGGAGCCCGTACACCCGGAGCCCGTACACCCGAAGCCCCTACACCGGGAGCCCGTACACCCGGATTCCCTACACCTGGAGCCCGTACACCTGGAGCCTGTACACCCGGAGTCCCTACACCCGAAGCCCGCACACCCGGAGCCCGTACACCCGGAGCTCGTACACCCTGAGCCCGTACACCCGGAGCTCGTAAACCTGGAGCTCGTACACCCGGAGCTCGTAAACTTGGAGCCCGTACACCCGGAGATTGTACACCCGGAGCCCGTACACCAGAATCCCGTAGATCCGGAGCTCGTACACACGGAGCTCATACACCCGGAGCTCGTACACCCGGAACCCGTACACTTGGAGCCCGTACACCCGGAGCCCATACACCCGGGGCCCGTACACCCGGAGAGCGTACACCCGGAGACCGTACACCCGGAGCCCCTACACCCGGAGACCGCACATTCGGAGCGCCTACACCCGGGGCCCGTACACCCGGAGCCCGTACAACCGGAGACCCGACACCCGGAGACCGTACACCTGGAGCCCGTACACTTGGAGCCCCAACACACGGAGTTCATATACCCGGAGCCCGTACACTTGGAGCCCCGACACTCGGAACCCGTACACCCGGAGCCCGTATACCCGGAGCCCGTACACTTGGAGCCCCTACACCCGGAGTCCGTACACCTGGAGCTCGTACACCCGGGGTTCGTACACCCGGAGCCTGTACACCCGGAGCTCGTACACCTGGAGTTCGTACACCCGGAGCTCGTACACTCGGAGCTCGTACACTTGGAGCTCGTACACCCGGAGTTCGTACACCCGGAGCCCGCACACCCGGAGCTCGTACACCCGGAACCCGTACACTTGGAGCCCGTACACTCGGAGCCCATACACCCGGAGCCCGTACACCCGGAGCCCGTACATCCGGAGACCGTACACCCGGAGCCCCTACATCCGGAGACCGTACACCCGGAGACCGTACACCCGGAGCCCCTACACCCGGAGTTCGTATACCCGGAGCCCGTATAGCTGGAGCCCCTACACCTGGAGGCCATACACTTGGAGCCCGTACACCCGGAATTTGTACACCCGGAGCCCGTAAACCCGGAGCCTGTACACCCGGAGCTCGTACACCCGGAGCCCGTACATCCGGAGCTCGTTCACCCGGAGCCCGTACACCCGGAGCTCGTACACTTGGAGCCCGTATACCCGGAGCCCGTACACCCGGATCCCGTACACCCGGAGCTCGTACACCCGGAGCTCGTACACTCGGAGTTCATACACCCGGAGTTCGTACACCCGGAGCCCATACACCCGGGGCCCGTACACCCGGAGACCGTACACCCGGAGACCGTACACGCGGAGACCGTACACCCGGAGACCGTACATCCGGAGTGCCTACACCCGGGGCCCGTACACCCGGAGACCCTACACCCGGAGACCGTACACCTGGAGCCCGTACACTTGGAGCCCCAACACACGGAGTTCGTATACCCGGAGCCCGTACACTTGGAGCCCCGACACTCGGAACCCGTACACCCGGAGCCCGTATACCCGGAGCCCGTACACTTGGAGCCCCTACACCCGGAGTCCGTACACCTGGAGCTCGTACACCCGGGTTTCGTACACCCGGAGCCTGTACACCCGGAGCTCGTACACCTGGAGTTCGTACACCCGGAGCTCGTACACTCGGAGCTCGTACACCCGGAGCTCATACACCGGGAGCTCGTACACCCGGAGCCCGTACACCCGGAGCTCGTACACACGGAACCCGTAAACTCGGAGCCCGTACACCCGGAGCCCATACACCCGGGGCCCGTACACCCGGAGCCCGAACACCCGGAGACCGTACACCCGGAGCCCCTACACCCGGAGACCGTACATCCGGAGCCCGTACAACCGGAGCCCCTACACCCGGAGACCGTACATCCGGAGCGCCTACACCCGGGGCCCGTACACCCGGAGCCCGTACAACCGGAGCCCCTACACCCGGAGACCGTACACCCGGAGCCCGTACACTTGGAGCCCGTACACCCGGAGCCCGTACACCCGAAGCCCCTACACCGGGAGCCCGTACACCCGGATTCCCTACACCCGGAGTCCCTACACCTAGAGCCCGAACACCTGGAGCCCGTACACCCGGAGTCCCTACACCTTGAGCCCGTACACCTGGAGCCTGTACACCCGGAGTCCCTACACCCGAAGCCCGTACACCCGGAGCCCGTACACCCGGAGCTCGTACACCCTGAGCCCGTACACCCGGAGCTCGTAAACATGGAGCTCGTACACCCGGAGCTCGTAAACCTGGAGCTCGTACACCCGGAGCTCGTAAACTTGGAGCCCGTAACCCGGAGCTTGTACACCCGGAGCCCGTACACCAGAATCCCGTAGATCCGGAGCTCGTACACCCGGAGCCCGCACACCCTGAGCTCGTACACCCGGAACCCGTACACCCGGAGACCGTACACCCGGAGCCCATACACCCGGGGCCCGTACACCCGGAGCCCGTACAGCCGGAGACCGTACACCCGGAGACCGTACACCCGGAGCCCCTACATCCGGAGACCGTACACCCGGAGACCGTACACCCGGAGCCCCTACACCCGGAGACCGTACATCCGGAGCGCCTACACCCGGGGCCCGTACACCCGGAGCCCGTACAACTGGAGACCCTACACCCGGAGACCGTACACCTGGAGCCCCTACACCCGGAGTTCGTATACCTGGAGCCCGTATACCTGGAGCCCCTACACCTGGAGGCCATACACTTGGAGCCCGTACACCCGGAATTTGTACACCCGGAGCCCGTACACCAGAATCCCGTAGATCCGGAGCTCGTACACACGGAGCTCATACACCCGGAGCTCGTACACCCAGAGCCCGTATACCCGGAGCTCGTAAACCGGAGTTCCTACACCTTGAGCACGTACACCCGGAGCCTGTACACCCGGAGCCCGTACACCCTGGGACCGTACACCCGGAGCCCCTACACCCGGAGACCGTACACCCGGAGACCGTACATCCGGAGCCCCTACACCCGGAGACCGTACACCTGGAGCCCGTACATCCGGAGCGCCTACACCCGGGGCCCGTACACCCGGAGCCCGTACAACCGGAGACCCTACACCCGGAGACCGTACACCTGGAGCCCGTACACTTGGAGCCCGTACACCTGGAGCCCGTACACCCGGAGCTCGTACACTTGGAGCCCCAACACACGGAGTTCATATACCCGGAGCCCGTACACTTGGAGCCCCGACACTCAGAACCCGTACACCCGGAGCCCGTATACCCGCAGCCCGTACACTTGGAGCCCCTACACCCGGAGTCTGTACACCTGGAGCTCGTACACCCGGGGTTCGTACACCCGGAGCCTGTACACCCGGAGCTCGTACACCTGGAGTTCGTACACCCGGAGCTCGTACACTCGGAGTTCGTACACCCGGAGCTCGTACACCCGGAGCCCGTACACCCGGAGCCGTACACCCGGAGCCCGTACACCCGGATCTTGTACACCCGGAGCCGTACACCCGGAGCCCGTACACCCGGATCTTGTACACCCGGAGTCCCTACACCCGGAGCCCGTACACCCGGAGCTCGTACACTTGGAGACCGTACACCCGGAGCTCGTACACCCGGAGCCCCTACACCCGGAGCTGGTACACGCGGAGCCCCTACAACTGGAGCCCGTACACCCGGAGCTCGTACACCCAGAGCCCGTACACTTGGAGCCCCTACACTCGGAGATTGTACACCCGGAGCCTGAACACTTGGAGCCTGTACACCCGGAGCCCGTACACCCGGAGCTCGTACACCGGGAGCTCGTACACCTGGAGCCCGTACACCCGGAGCTCGTACACCCGGAACCCGTAAACTCGGAGCCCGTACACCCAGAGCCCATACACCCGGGGCCCGTACACCCGGAGCCCGTACACCCGGAGACCGTACACCCGGAGCCCCTACACGCTGAGACCGTACACCCGGAGCCCGTACAACCGGAGCCCCTACGCCCGGAGACCGTACATCCGGAGCGCCTACACCCGGGGCCCGTACACCCGGAGCCCGTACAACCGGAGCCTCTACACCCGGAGACCGTACATCTGGAGCCCGTACACCTGGAGCCCGTACACCCGGAGCTCGTACACCTGGAGCCCATACACTTGGAGCCCCTACACCCGGAGTTCGTATACCCGGAGCCCGTACACTTGGAGCCCCTACACCTGGAGGCCGTACACTTGGAGCCCGTACACCCGGAATTTGTACAGCCGGAGCCCGTAAACCCGGAGCCCCTACACCCGGAGCCCCTACACTTGGAGCCCGTACACTTGGTGGCCGTACACCTGGAGCCCGTACACCCGGAGCTCGTACACCCGGAGCCCGTACACCCGGAACCCCTGCACCCGGAGATCCTAAACCCGGAACCCCTACACACGGAGCCTGTACAATTGGAGTCCGCACACCCGGAACCCGTACACCCGGAGCCCGTACACTTGGAGCCCGTACACCCGGGGCCCGTACACCCGGAACCCGTACACCCGGAGCCCGTACACTTGGAGCCCGTACACCTGGAGCCCGTACACACGGAGCTCGTACACCCGGAGACCGTACACTTGGTGCCCCTACACCCGGAGCCCGTACACCCGGAGCCCGTACACCCGGAGCCCCTACACTCGGAGCCCGTATACCCGGAGCCCGTACACTTGGAGCCCCTACACCCGGAGCCCGTACACCCAGAACGTACACTTGGAGCCCCTACACACGGAGCCCGTACACCCGGAGCTCATACACACGGAGCCCGAACACCCGGAGTCCCGACACCCGGAGCCCGTACTCCCGGAGCCCGTACACCCGGAGCCCGTACACCCGAAGCCCCTACACCGGGAGCCCGTACACCCGGATTCCCTACACCTGGAGCCCGTACACCTGGAGCCTGTACACCCGGAGTCCCTACACCCGAAGCCCGTACACCCGGAGCCCGTACACCCGGAGCTCGTACACCCTGAGCCCGTACACCCGGAGCTCGTAAACATGGAGCTCGTACACCCGGAGCTCGTAAACCTGGAGCTCGTACACCCGGAGCTCGTAAACTTGGAGCCCGTACACCCGGAGCTTGTACACCCGGAGCCCGTACACCAGAATCCTGTAGATCCGGAGCTCGTACACACGGAGCTCATACACCCGGAGCTCGTACACCCGGAACCCGTACACTTGGAGCCCGTACACCCGGAGCCCATACACCCGGGGCCCGTACACCCGGAGCCCGTACACCCGGAGACCGTACACCCGGAGCCCCTACACCCGGAGACCGTACACCCGGAGACCGTACACCCGGAGCCCCTACACCCGGAGACCGTACATCCGGAGCGCCTACACCCGGGGCCCGTACACCCGGAGCCCGTACAACCGGAGACCCGACACCCGGAGACCGTACACCTGGAGCCCGTACACTTGGAGCCCCAACACACGGAGTTCATATACCCGGAGCCCGTACACTTGGAGCCCCGACACTCGGAACCCGTACACCCGGAGCCCGTATACCCGGAGCCCGTACACTTGGAGCCCCTACACCCGGAGTCCGTACACCTGGAGCTCGTACACCCGGGGTTCGTACACCCGGAGCCTGTACACCCGGAGCTCGTACACCTGGAGTTCGTACACCCGGAGCTCGTACACTCGGAGCTCGTACACCTGGAGCTCGTACACCCGGAGTTCGTACACCCGGAGCCCGCACACCCGGAGCTCGTACACCCGGAACCCGTACACTTGGAGCCCGTACACTCGGAGCCCATACACCCGGAGCCCGTACACCCGGAGTCCGTACATCCGGAGACCGTACATCCGGAGCCCCTACATCCGGAGACCGTACACCCGGAGACCGTACACCCGGAGCCCCTACACCCGGGGCCCGTACACCCGGAGCCCGTACAACCAGAGACCCTACACCCGGAGACCGTACACCTGGAGCCCCTACACCCGGAGTTCGTATACCCGGAGCCCGTATACCTGGAGCCCCTACACCTGGAGGCCATACACTTGGAGCCCGTACACCCGGAATTTGTACACCCGGAGCCCGTAAACCCGGAGCCTGTACACCCGGAGCTCGTACACCCGGAGCCCGTACACCCGGAGCTCGTTCACCCGGAGCCCGTACACCCGGAGCTCGTACACTTGGAGCCCGTATACCCGGAGCCCGTACACCCGGATCCCGTACACCCGGAGCTCGTACACCCGGAGCTCGTACACTCGGAGTTCATACACCCGGAGTTCGTACACCCGGAGTACATCCGGAGTGCCTACACCCGGGGCCCGTACACCCGGAGACCCTACACCCGGAGACCGTACACCTGGAGCCCGTACACTTGGAGCCCCAACACACGGAGTTCGTATACCCGGAGCCCGTACACTTGGAGCCCCGACACTCGGAACCCGTACACCCGGAGCCCGTATACCCGGAGCCCGTACACTTGGAGCCCCTACACCCGGAGTCCGTACACCTGGAGCTCGTACACCCGGGTTTCGTACACCCGGAGCCTGTACACCCGGAGCTCGTACACCTGGAGTTCGTAAACCCGGAGCTCGTACACTCGGAGCTCGTACACCCGGAGCTCATACACCGGGAGCTCGTACACCCGGAGCCCGTACACCCGGAGCTCGTACACACGGAACCCGTAAACTCGGAGCCCGTACACCCGGAGCCCATACACCCGGGGCCCGTACACCCGGAGCCCGAACACCCGGAGACCGTACACCCGGAGCCCCTACACCCGGAGACCGTACACCCGGAGCCCGTACAACCGGAGCCCCTACACCCGGAGACCGTACATCCGGAGCGCCTACACCCGGGGCCCGTACACCCGGAGCCCGTACAACCGGAGCCCCTACACCCGGAGACCGTACACCTGGAGCCCGTACACTTGGAGCCCGTACACCCGGAGCCCGTACACCCGAAGCCCCTACACCGGGAGCCCGTACACCCGGATTCCCTACACCCGGAGTCCCTACACCTAGAGCCCGAACACCTGGAGCCCGTACACCCGGAGTCCCTACACCTGGAGCCCGTACACCTGGAGCCTGTACACCCGGAGTCCCTACACCCGAAGCCCGAATACCCGGAGCCCGTACACCCGGAGCTCGTACACCCTGAGCCCGTACACCCGGAGCTCGTAAACCTGGAGCTCGTACACCCGGAGCTCGTAAACTTGGAGCCCGTACACCCGGAGCTTGTACACCCGGAGCCCGTACACCAGAATCCCGTAGATCCGGAGCTTGTACACCCGGAGCCCGCACACCCGGAGCTCGTACACCCGGAACCCGTACACCCGGAGACCGTACACCCGGAGCCCATACACCCGGGGCCCGTACACCCGGAGCCCGTACATCCGGAGACCGTACACCCGGAGCCCCTACATCCGGAGACCGTACACCCGGAGACCGTACACCCGGAGCCCCTACACCCGGAGACCGTACATCCGGAGCGCCTACACCCGGGGCCCGTACACCCGGAGCCCGTACAACTGGAGACCCTACACCCGGAGACCATACACCTGGAGCCCCTACACCCGGAGTTCGTATACCCGGAGCCCGTATACCTGGAGCCCCTACACCTGGAGGCCATACACTTGGAGCCCGTACACCCGGAATTTGTACACCCGGAGCCCGTACACCAGAATCCCGTAGATCCGGAGCTCGTACACACGGAGCTCATACACCCGGAGCTCGTACACCCAGAGCCCGTATACCCGGAGCTCGTAAACCGGAGTTCCTACACCTTGAGCACGTACACCCGGAGCCTGTACACCCGGAGCCCGTACACCCTGGGACCGTACACCCGGAGCCCCTACACCCGGAGACCGTACACCCGGAGACCGTACACCCGGAGCCCCTACACCTGGAGACCGTACACCTGGAGCCCGTACATCCGGAGCGCCTACACCCGGGGCCCGTACACCCGGAGCCCGTACAACCGGAGACCCTACACCCGGAGACCGTACACCTGGAGCCCGTACACTTGGAGCCCGTACACCTGGAACCCGTACACCCGGAGCTCGTACACTTGGAGCCACAACACACGGAGTTCATATACCCGGAGCCCGTACACTTGGAGCCCCGACACTCAGAACCCGTACACCCGGAGCCCGTATACCCGGAGCCCGTACACTTGGAGCCCCTACACCCGGAGTCTGTACACCTGGAGCTCGTACACCCGGGGTTCGTACACCCGGAGCCTGTACACCCGGAGCTCGTACACCTGGAGTTCGTACACCCGGAGCTCGTACACTCGGAGTTCGTACACCCGGAGCTCGTACACCCGGAGCCCGTACACCCGGAGCCGTACACCCGGAGCTTGTACACCCGGAGTCCCTACACCCGGAGCCCGTACACCCGGAGCTCGTACACTTGGAGACCGTACACCCGGAGCTCGTACACCCGGAGCCCGTACAACCGGAGACCCGACACCCGGAGACCGTACACCTGGAGCCCGTACACTTGGAGCCCCAACACACGGAGTTCATATACCCGGAGCCCGTACACTTGGAGCCCCGACACTCGGAACCCGTACACCCGGAGCCCGTATACCCGGAGCCCGTACACTTGGAGCCCCTACACCCGGAGTCCGTACACCTGGAGCTCGTACACCCGGGGTTCGTACACCCGGAGCCTGTACACCCGGAGCTCGTACACCTGGAGTTCGTACACCCGGAGCTCGTACACTCGGAGCTCGTACACCTGGAGCTCGTACACCCGGAGTTCGTACACCCGGAGCCCGCACACCCGGAGCTCGTACACCCGGAACCCGTACACTTGGAGCCCGTACACTCGGAGCCCATGCACCCGGAGCCCGTACACCCGGAGTCCGTACATCCGGAGACCGTACATCCGGAGCCCCTACATCCGGAGACCGTACACCCGGAGACCGTACACCCGGAGCCCCTACACCTGGAGACCGTACATCCGGAGCGCCTACACCCGGGGCCCGTACACCCGGAGCCCGTACAACCAGAGACCCTACACCCGGAGACCGTACACCTGGAGCCCCTACACCCGGAGTTCGTATACCCGGAGCCCGTATACCTGGAGCCCCTACACCTGGAGGCCATACACTTGGAGCCCGTACACCCGGAATTTGTACACCCGGAGCCCGTAAACCCGGAGCCTGTACACCCGGAGCTCGTACACCCGGAGCCCGTACACCCGGAGCTCGTTCACCCGGAGCCCGTACACCCGGAGCTCGTACACTTGGAGCCCGTATACCCGGAGCCCGTACACCCGTATCCCGTACACCCGGAGCTTGTACACCCGGAGCTCGTACACTCGGAGTTCATACACCCGGAGTTCGTACACCCGGAGCCCATACACCCGGGGCCCGTACACCCGGAGACCGTACACCCGGAGACCGTACACGCGGAGACCGTACACCCGGAGACCGTACATCCGGAGTGCCTACACCCGGGGCCCGTACACCCGGAGACCCTACACCCGGAGACCGTACACCTGGAGCCCGTACACTTGGAGCCCCAACACACGGAGTTCGTATACCCGGAGCCCGTACACTTGGAGCCCCGACACTCGGAACCCGTACACCCGGAGCCCGTATACCCGGAGCCCGTACACTTGGAGCCCCTACACCCGGAGTCCGTACACCTGGAGCTCGTACACCCGGGTTTCGTACACCCGGAGCCTGTACACCCGGAGCTCGTACACCTGGAGTTCGTACACCCGGAGCTCGTACACTCGGAGCTCGTACACCCGGAGCTCATACACCGGGAGCTCGTACACCCGGAGCCCGTACACCCGGAGCTCGTACACACGGAACCCGTAAACTCGGAGCCCGTACACCCGGAGCCCATACACCCGGGGCCCGTACACCCGGAGCCCGAACACCCGGAGACCGTACACCCGGAGCCCCTACACCCGGAGACCGTACACCCGGAGCCCGTACAACCGGAGCCCCTACACCCGGAGACCGTACATCCGGAGCGCCTACACCCGGGGCCCGTACACCCGGAGCCCGTACAACCGGAGCCCCTACACCCGGAGACCGTACACCTGGAGCCCGTACACTTGGAGCCCGTACACCCGGAGCCCGTACACCCGAAGCCCCTACACCGGGAGCCCGTACACCCGGATTCCCTACACCCGGAGTCCCTACACCTAGAGCCCGAACACCTGGAGCCCGTACACCCGGAGTCCCTACACCTGGAGCCCGTACACCTGGAGCCTGTACACCCGGAGTCCCTACACCCGAAGCCCGTACACCCGGAGCCCGTACACCCGGAGCTCGTACACCCGGAGCTCGTAAACATGGAGCTCGTACACCCGGAGCTCGTAAACCTGGAGCTCGTACACCCGGAGCTCGTAAACTTGGAGCCCATACACCCGGAGCTTGTACACCCGGAGCCCGTACACCAGAATCCCGTAGATCCGGAGCTCGTACACCCGGAGCCCGCACACCCGGAGCTCGTACACCCGGAACCCGTACACCCGGAGACCGTACACCCGGAGCCCATACACCCGGGGCCCGTACACCCGGAGCCCGTACATCCGGAGACCGTACACCCGGAGCCCCTACATCCGGAGACCGTACACCCGGAGACCGTACACCCGGAGCCCCTACACCCGGAGACCGTACATCCGGAGCGCCTACACCCGGGGCCCGTACACCCGGAGCCCGTACAACTGGAGACCCTACACCCGGAGACCATACACCTGGAGCCCCTACACCCGGAGTTCGTATACCCGGAGCCCGTATACCTGGAGCCCCTACACCTGGAGGCCATACACTTGGAGCCCGTACACCCGGAATTTGTACACCCGGAGCCCGTACACCAGAATCCCGTAGATCCGGAGCTCGTACACACGGAGCTCATACACCCGGAGCTCGTACACCCAGAGCCCGTATACCCGGAGCTCGTAAACCGGAGTTCCTACACCTTGAGCACGTACACCCGGAGCCTGTACACCCGGAGCCCGTACACCCTGGGACCGTACACCCGGAGCCCCTACACCCGGAGACCGTACACCCGGAGACCGTACACCCGGAGCCCCTACACCCGGAGACCGTACACCTGGAGCCCGTACATCCGGAGCGCCTGCACCCGGGGCCCGTACACCCGGAGCCCGTACAACCGGAGACCCTACACCCGGAGAC